>NW_027327810.1:0-167738 GCF_047675955.1 Chlorocebus sabaeus
GAATGATGTGTGTATGTCTGGATGTATGTATGCGTGGGTAGATAATGTATGGATGGGTGGAGGGTAGATGATGTATGTACATGGGGATGGATAGATGGTGGATAGACGAATGTATGGATAAACAAATGGACAGATAGATGAATGGAGGGATGCATTAATAGGTAGATTGGTGGGTGGGTGGATGGATGAATGATTGATGGATGGACGAACGGTGAATGGATGGATGGGTGAGAGGATGGATGAATGGAAGGATCAATAGGTAGATGGATGATGGAAGGATGGATGATGGATGGATGAACAGGTGAATGGATGGATGATGGACAGATGAATGGAACAACAAGTGGATGGATGAAGGATGGATGAATGGATGGATGGATGGATGGATGGATGGATGGACAGATGAATGGAAGGATGGATGGATGGATAGATGGATGAATCATGGATGGATGGAAGGATGAACAGGTGGATGGATGGTGGATAGAAGGATGAATGGATGGATGGATGGATGAACGGGTGAATGGATGGATGATAAAAGGACGGATGGATGAATGGACAGAAGGATGGATGATGGCTAGAAGGATGAACAGGTAAATGGATGGATGATGGAAGGATGAACGGACAAACAGATGGATGAATGGTGGCTGAATGAATGGATGATAAAGGGATGGATGGATGAACAGGTGAATGGATGGATGGATGGAAGGATGAACAGGCGAGTGGATGGATGGAAGAATGAACAGATAAATAGGTGATGGAAGGATGAATGGATGGGTGGATGGACAGAGAGTGAATAGCACAGGGTTCCTCCTGCATCCCTTGCCACTCACCTGGATGTACAGGTCCACCAGCTCGCTCTGCCGCAGGATGTAATAGATCTTCCCTGCTTGCAGCCAGGCATGTGCCTCCTTCTCTTTCCTCTGGAGGTCAATGAAAATCCCCAGACTTCGTTTGGTGTAGTCCAGAGAGGATTTGTAGGCCCTGGAATCAGACACAGGTGTCAGAACAAGGGCTCTCATCCTCCTGGAACCAGTCTGCCTCCTCCCGTGGGTCTGGTGACAGATGAATCTGGCATGTGGGGACTGGGAACGGCCCTCTTGTGTGTGCAGTGTTCTGCCTTTCCCAGGCTGCTGGGAGGGCCAGGGTGAACACACACGGCATGGAAAAGATGAAGGACATCCTTCTGAGGGAATCGAGCATCATGCCGCCCTGTGGCAGGAGGAGTGTGCTAGTCCATCTCCCCTGCCTCCCAGACATGGCCGGTGTCTTCTCCAGACGCACCAGGAGCCGTTAGTGTTCAGAGGCCATCTAGGCTGATGGTTCTCAAGGTGTGCAGGCATCACAGTCACCCGGAGGCCTGTCCTTATAGCTTGCTGGCCCTGCCCCCAGAGCTTCCGGCTCCACCGGCCTGGGGCAGGCCCTAGAACTCCCACTTGCCACAAACTCCTAGGTGACATGGATGCTGCTCTACTGGTCCAGGGACTACACTTTGAGAAGCATGGCTCTAGCACACTGGCCCATTTTCCTTCTGTGAACCTGAGGTCAAGACCGGACTCAGTCTCCCAGGTCCCTGTGGAATCTGGCGGCTCCTCTGCTCTCTCAGTAAGTCCAACACTCAAGGGGCTGTGACTGCAGCAATGTCACTGGGCCCTATGGGTGGGGTGGC
This sequence comes from Chlorocebus sabaeus, assembly GCF_047675955.1. Lineage (NCBI taxonomy): Eukaryota > Metazoa > Chordata > Mammalia > Primates > Cercopithecidae > Chlorocebus > Chlorocebus sabaeus. The sequence goes on from NW_027327810.1 coordinate 1,664, forward strand.
CAGGGCCATGGTTACCCCACCAGGTCAGGATGCTTGGAGGAAGCTGACTAGGCCAAATATGGGATGTGAGACCTTGAAACCCTGCCCCAGAGAAGCAGGTGACACAACTGGCTCTGTCTTCTGTGGGAGAGAAGCCACAGGTGGCTACTGTGGTCACATTTAAGGGGACAGATGAAGGCCAGGAGTGAAGATTCGGGGCAGGCACAGGTAAGATGACAAAAGCCACCATAGTAGGAAGAACAGCCCAGAGTGCACGTACTGCCTCTGCTGGGGTTGAGATGACCTTTGACCCAACAAGGGAGGCTCAAGCTGGGACTCACGGGCCAGCAGCAGCCCTGGGATGACCCCAGGCCGGCCAGCTCAAAGCATCTGATGCCAAAGCACCAAATGATCAAAAGGAGAGGGGCTGCTGGGCCCTGGGCCAGCTTCCCTGTGCCCCTCTCCCTGCCCGTCCCCACCTCCACCACTGCAAAGCCAGCCCTTACCGCTCCGTGCCCAGGGACAGGTAGACCTGACTGAAGGTCTCCAGGAGCTGCCCCTCCAGCACCTTGTCGGCCACCTTGCAGGCCAGGGAGAGCTGGAGATCGTGGTAGATGATGTACTGGGCCTCGCTGGGCATGACGGTGGCTGTAGAAGTAGCACAGCCACTGGACGGCCCGCAGTTGGTCTGGGCAGAAGACAAAATGGAAGACGTTAGTCTCCCAGCATCGAAGTGAGGCTGGCTGTGCTCGGAGGCCCCTGCTTGCCTCCTTCACTCCTCTGTGAGCCTGGGCTCCATAGGCGGGCCGCCTGAGCGCAGACAGGCTATGCACCTGCGCCAGGGCAGACGCTGAGCACACTGTGACATGGGCACATCTTGGTGCAGATGCTCATGGTACAGGCCGGCCTTCTTTACAACTCCCAGGGCCGAGGTTGTGGATGGACACAGAGTGAACAGCAGGGGCTCGGCCCGTGCACCAGGCCATCTATTTCTGCTTCACAAAGACCCTCTGGCCAGGACCAGGGCTGCCTTCAGCCTGAGCTGATGAGGCCAGGGGCACAAGTGGCCCCTGTCGCAGATAGAACCCTGAGAGAGCAAAGCCAAGCGTCATGTCTGCCACACACGGCATCATGTTGGGGGAATGGGATTCAAAGCCGGCCCCTGGCGTTCCCACACATGCTTCTCTCATGCAACCAGGCTCCCAAGCCACAGGCTCACTGGCCTCTCCCAAAGCCTGATTTTCTAGTGTCAGAAACATTCCGGAGATTAACATAGGAAACCAGGTACGCCGAATGGACATCTGTCACACACGCCACCCAACAACAGCCGAATACACAGTCCTCTCGAGCACCCATGGGACATTGCCCATGACAGACCATGTGCCAGGCCACAAAATGAGCCTCAGTGAATGGAGAAGGACTCAGACCAAAGCAGAGGTGTTCTTCAGCTGTACTGGCACAAAACTGGAAATCGACAGTGAAGAAAGTGTGGGAAATTCAAAAATATGTGAAAACTACACACTCCTAAACAACCAGTGAGTCAAAGAGACCATCAGGGAAACCGAAAACTAATTTGAGAAGAATGCAAACAAATGCACAGCCCCGGCCAGTGCGGTGGCTCACGCCTCTCATCCCAGCACTGTGGGAGGCCGAGGCGCGAGGATCGCTTGAGTCCAGGAGTTTGAGATCAGCCTAGGAAACATGGTGAAATCCCGTCTCTATATTAAAAAAAAAAATACAAAAATTAGCCGGGTGGGGTGGTGCACATCTGTAATTCTAGCTACTCGGGAGGCTGAGGTATGAGAATGGCTCAAACTTGAGTAGAAGTTGCAGTGAGCTAAGATGGCACCACTGCACCCCAGCCTGGGCAATAGAGCAAAACTCTGTCTTTAAAAATAAAAAATAGCACAACGTATCAAAAATTCCAAGATGCAGCTAAGGCAGTGCTGAAAGGGAAATTTATAACTGTAAATGTCTACATTCAAAGAAAGAAGAAAAATCTCAAATCAAAAACCTAACCTTCCACCTTGAGAAACTAGAAAAAGAACTAAACCCAAAGTGAATAAAAGGAAGAAAATAATAAACGTGAGAGTGGAAATGGGAAGTAAAAATACAGAGAATGGAAAAACAAAAGAGATAATCAACAGAACCGAAGGTGGGTTTTTTGAAAATAACACAATTGACAAATCTTTCACTAGACTGACCAAGAAAAGAAAGACGGGACACAAATGACTAAAATCAGAGACTGAGCACCATGGCTCACGCCTGTCATCCCAGCACTTTGTGAGGCTGAGGTGGAAGGATCGCTGGGGCCAGCATTCAAGACCAGCCTGGGGGAACATGATGAGACCCCATCTCTAATAAAAATGAAGAAATAAAAAATTAAAAACCCAAGTTTCTAAAATCAGAAATGAAAGAGGAAACATTATTGCTGACCTGACAGGAATAAAAGGATTCCATGAAAACACTACGAACAATTGTACACCAACAAACCAGACCATCTAGACACAACAGCCAAACTCCTAGAAGGACACAAACTACCGAAAGTGACTCAAAAATGACCCCAAGGAAGCATGTGGGGTATCAGCCCCGCCCTCGGTCTTCTCGATCGTTCAGCGCAGGGTGGGGAGACAGGGAAGCATGATCCCCGTTTCCTGGCCTGCATTTCCAAGTCTGAATCCCCCAGCACCCCAGGGAGGGCCTCGTAGGAGGAGGTGCCACAGGCTATTGTGCCAAGAGCCACTGGAGGCTGCAGTAGGGGCTGGGGTGCTGGGTTCCTGGAGGGTCTCCTTCCAGTCAGAGAATGTCCCTGGGGAAGAAGCCTGGGTCTGAACCCCCCAACCCTCCTTGGGCAGATGTGTGGCACCGGGGCCCCTTCACATGGTCCTTTCCAAAATCTTATCCCTCCTAGGGCCAGGAGTGGGTGCCAGGCCTGTGCTGGAAATGGGCAGGTTTGGTCACAGCCCCTGGGGCTCTGGTCCAGGTCACAGGAGGCACCTCTGAGTGGTCTCACTATGCCATGACAAAGCGCTGCAAGACAGAGGGGACCCACAACAGTATCCCTTGCCTCAGCCATTTCCCTGGACTCAACTGCCTCATCTATCCTCTGTGGCCTAGATTTCAGACAGCCCTGCCCACCTACTGTCCGTTTACTGCTCAGTCTGCAGTGACTGTTCGATAGCACTCTATGGCTCCCCAGTGCTCTTGGGGAAAAGGCCAAGCCACAGCCTGAGGCCCCAGGCTCTGCTTAGCTCTCCAGAAGAGCTTCTCACCATCCAGCACCCAACCCACCTACTCCCAACTCTGCACCTCCCTGCATAAGCCCTGCTCACTCACCCCCACTCACACCCCACTCATCCCCGCTCCCACTCCCGCTCACTCACCCCCATCACACCCCACTCATCCCCGCTCACTCACCCCCACTCTCTCACCCCTACTCTCTCAGCCCTAGGCCTTCACACAGGCTACACCACCAGCCTCTCCTCCACCACTAGCCCCTCATCCACCAACTATTACTTGACTAAATCCTCTCAACCCTCTGGTTCTAGACTAAAGAGGCTTCCCTAACCCAGGGCCAAGTGCTGCCCCGCCATCACGCCACTCACCCTTTTGTGGCTTCTGTGGCCTGAAGCTCACATTCCCACGCTCAGTCCCTGCCACCCGAGGACCCCACAAGCCCCATTTGTGGGTGGGGCCCGGCACACTCTGCACAACGAGCTGCTTTTGCATGAACTGCTCTGCGGCTTTGGGCAATCACCCGTCCCCGTGTCCTCTGTGAAGTGGGATGACAGGTGCGCAGGCTGCCAACATACCAAGCAGATAACACGGGCACAAGAACTGGCATTCAGGGCCTGGCTCATGGAGGGGCCCAAAGTCCCAGCTCAGCAGAGCCTGCCTTGATCCCAGGGTTATGTCTAGGAATTCCCAGCATGCAGGACTTTCAGTGCTCAAGGCAGGATGGTCCCTGGGCAAACCAGGAAGAGCTGGCTGCCTCAATAGGCCACAGAGGGCCTGGCCGTGCATGGGAACTGCCTGTCTCCAGGGCGCTTGCCAACATCTGCTGCTGGCCATGGCTCAGCACTTTCGATGGCGGAAAACCCACCACTTGTTTCCGAATCACAAACCCCAGGTGTGCCCTGACCCAAGTGGCCCCAGAAGGCGCACAGGAGGAACTGGGGCACTCACTCTCCACGTGGCCCATCTCCACGGCGACCAGAAGGGCCCACTCATAGTAGCCCTTGCCCTGCTGGGCCGGGCCCTGGCGGGTGCAGAGGTGGCCCAGCTACAGGAGCACGTGGGTGAAGTCCCGGCCACATTCCCTGACAGGGCAGCCTTGAGAACAGCCGCACGGCCCCCAGGAAGTAGTGCTGGGCCAGCCTGCTGGCACTCGCGTGCAGGCACAGGGTCCCAAAGTTGGCCAGCACCACTGCCTGGTTCCTCCGCTGCCCCAGGTCCCAAGGCGCCCGTAAGGCGCAGTAGTAGCCCTCGGCTGCCTGCCTCATCTGGCCTGTCCTCTTCAGAGCCATGGCCAGCATGTTGGCAATCACACCCTGCTGGTCCTCGCTGGCCACCACTGCATCCTGGACAGACTACAGGATGTTCAGGGTCACCAGGCTCTGTCCATGAAGCACGTGAAGCCAGGGCCACCAGGCGGTCCACGATGGCACGGACTCCGGCCATGAGGAGGCCAGCTTTCTTGGCCGCCCCTCGGGCCTGTGCCCGGCGCCCAGTCAGCTCCTCCTCGTCGCTAAAGCTGCAGAACATGCCGCTCAGCCATGGTAGCGCCACGTCGTACAGGCCACGGAAGCTGGCCTTGGACCCGGGGGCATTCAGGAACAGCAGCAGTGAGCTCAGGGCCTCTGGGTCCTCCCAGTCGTCCTCAGCTTCCAAGAAGAAGGAGGGCTCCTCGGGGTCCTGCAAGCTCACGTTGCGGGATGCCGCACAGAGACCCCAGGACGCTGGCTCCAGGGGGCAGCCTGGGCAGGTCTTGCATTGTTTCAGAACATTCTTCACCTTCGGCAGGGTCTCCTGTGGCTCCAGGCCCAGGCAAGGTGGAGGTATTTCTGCAAGTCACAAAAACACCTAGACAGATGTGAGTCCTTGGTCCACTGGGGGCAGAGTCCCCACATCCCCGACCCTGGCGCAGCTTGCCACGAGCCCTTGAGAATTATGTGCAATGCAAACTCGGGGCCTGGAGCACGTAGGAACTCCGGCACTATGGGGACAGAGAGAACACGCAGGCCCGTGGCCCGACTCTCCTACAATATCAGCCTCCTGTCCTGCTTTGTCACCCACCTGACAGCAAGGTTTTAGGAGACTATGTCAGCTCAGTGACCCCTCAGAGATGCCTTTCCCTTTAGAAAGAATCAAAGCCTTCTAACTGGACCCATGTATACGCAGCACTACAACTACAAACGGAACTTTTGTCAGCATATTGGGCCCCCCGGTGGGGTACAGGAATCCATGAAATCCTCAACAGCCAATCAGAGCTATTGATCAGCTCAAAAGCTGCTATGCAAAATTGGTAAAGCCACCGATGGCACAAGACAGGGGTGTTGTCCCCATGTACCCAGCTCCGTGCAGGGAAACGGACCATCCCTGCAGGAAGGATGGGAAAGCTGCCAGGCCCCTGTGGCCACCTTCACCTTGGATGGTCTGAAAACCTGAAGCCCTCAGTTCCTAAAGGGTTAACAAAGGCCAGACTGCTCAAGCAGCCCACTGGTGTTTGCTGGCTTTGGTGGATTCCTAGCCAAAGCCCCCTCCCAGAGGTGAGCAAACAAGCGCATTTCCTGTTGGAAAACCTGGGATGAAAGGAGGCATTACTGGGAAGGGATAAACCTAGATTTAAACAGACTCTCTGTTTCAAGCTCACATGTAAAAAGTATTTTCTATACAAACTGCCTCCTAATTCATCTGTAAAGCCTTGGAATTAAAAAAATAAATAAATATGATTTAGAGGCAAATGTCTGACTTGACTACACTAGATGAGCTAAGAAATGTCCCCCACCCGGCAGAGGCACACAGCCCCTCCCAGCCACTACCCTGGCCTCCGGGGCAGCTGGAGAGCCACGTGCCTTGGCTCCAGTGACTTTGGCAGAGGGTGGAACCACCCCCTCCCTGAGGCAAACCTACAACAGCCTTCCCTTCCCCTCTGGCTCCCCTCAGGAAGGAGCAGACCCTTCAGGGACCTCAGTTGAGGCCCCTGCAACCTAAGGCTCTGAATTCTGCTACCCACTGAGGGCAGTGTGGCCTCCCATCTCTGAGGCAGAGCACAGGGTGAACTGCAGCTTCTCCAGGTCATGAAGAAGGAACCCACAGCTACATGTGGGCCCCAGCAGTGGAAAGGATGCCCCACCTCGGTCGGGCACCAGGTGGGGGCCAGCATGTTCATTGGAAGAAGTGTGGGACCCCACGGCCTCCAGTGCCAGAGTAGACGGGAGGTTCGGGCCCACCTCAGGCGATGTCCCTCAAGTCCCCGACCCACACCACAGAGGGGTGACAGCCGCATCCAATGCCCACCATACTCAGCTCTGTCCCCTCCCCTGGTGTTACTCCAAGGCCCAGCTCATAACCAGAGGAAGCCTGAGCCACGGGCAAAACCCACCTTGTTCCTGCGGCTACTCGGTCTCAGCTTCCTCTACTGAATCTGGCAAGGGAGAAAAGAGAAGAAATGAACACCCCCAGCCAGCACCTCTGGTCCCATGTCAGGTTGATCTGGGTGTGGGTGTTGCAGGGTGAGAGCATTGCAGGGTGCAAGGGTTAAAAGTCACATCATCCTCTTCCCTCCTGGATCATGGGAACAACATCACTGGGGGGTGTACACCTTCTGTGATACTGGGAGTAACATCGTCTTCTGTGCCTTGGAATATTAAGGACAATATCATGGGGGGGCCCGTACATCTTCTGCAATATTGGAATAATATTCTCCTCTCTCCCCCTGCATACTAGGAAAGATATCACAGAGTGGGTGTTCACCTCCTGCGATATGGGGATTAATACCATCTTCTCCCCTTCCAGATATCAGGAAGAGTATCACACGGGGGTGTACGGTGTCTGCGATTCTGGGAGTAATATCAACCTCTCAGCCTTGGAATACTAAGAAGAATATCACAGGGTGGATGTACACCCCCTGCCATATTGGGAGTAACATCAGCCTCTCCTCTCCATGGATATTATGAACAATATCCCAGGCTGGGTGTATGCCTCCTACTCTATGGGGAATCATATCATCCTCTCCCTTCCAGAATATTAATAACAATATCACAGGGTGGGTGAACATAGCCTGTGATACTGGAATTATTATCATCCCCTCTCCCTCCAGATACTAGGAACCATATCACAGAAGAGCTGTACCCTCCCTGTGATATTGGGAGTAATATCATACGCTTCTTCTGTGAATATTAGGAGCAATATCACCGGGTGGCTGTCCATTCATTGCTATGTTGGGAGTCATGTCATATTCTACCCCCCTGGATATTAGGATCAGTTTAGCAGGGTGCGTGTACACCTACTGTGATATTAAAACTAAAATCATGCTCTCTGTCCCTGGATATTAGGAACAACATCACAGGTAGGTATACACCCCCTGCAGTATTAGAAGCAATAATATGATTAATTAGTAAGCATCAATGATCGATTTTAATAATTATCAGGCTGGTCTCGAACTCTTGACTTCAGGTGATCTGCCTGCCTCAGTCTCCCAAAGTGCTGGAATTACAGGCGTGAGGCACCGCCCCCAGCCAACACTCCTTGACATTCCTTTTTGGACCTCAAATTTAGCATACCGAAAACACACTTTTGATTCCCCCTGCTATAACCCACTCCTCCCGGAGTCTTCCCGATGCCAATAACAGCATCTCTAGTCTTCCAGTTACTCAGGCCAAAATCCTTGACATCATCCTTAAAACTTCTTTTTCTCTCTCTTGTCATCCAACCCATTTAAACTCTCCTTTCAAAATATATGCCAGACCTAACCACTTCTCACCTTTCTCATCATTTCCAACCAGGTCCAGCCCTCATCACAGCGCTCTGGGTTACTGCAAAAGCCTCCCAATCGCCAGGCACAGTGGCTCACGCCTGAAATCCCAGCACTTTGGTAGGCCAAGGCAGGTGGATCATCAGAGATCAGGAGCTCAAGACCAGCCTGACCAACATGGTGAAACCCCTCTACTAAAAATACAAAAAATTAGCCAAGCATGGTGGTGGGTGCCTGTAATCCCAGCTATTCGGGAGGCTGAAGCAGGAGAATCACTTGAACTCAGAAGACAGAGGTTACAGTGAGCCGAGATCGTGCCATTGCACTCCAGCCTGGGTGACAAGAGTGAAACTCCATCTCAGAAGGTCAAAAAAAAAAAAAAAAAAAAGCCTCCCAACCCACCTGTCTCCTTCCGCCTTTCACCCTGCCCTGCATTCTACCTTCCACTCTCAAACATTTCAGAAAAAAAAAAAATTATATCCACAGAGAAAGTACAAATGGGGTGAAATGTTTGGGGAATCTGAGGGAAGAGTATATGGGAATTCTCTGTACTATTTTTGCAACTTTTCCATAAGTCTGGATTATTTCGAATTCAAGAGTTAAACAAAGAAAAAAATAAAAAACACACTATCTCCCTTTGTGAATCCATCCTGTCTTTCCCCTGGCAACTTAAGGACGCTCTCAACTAACACATCTATTTTTTCATGAACACTAAAAGAACTCTTGTCTAGTTTTCACTTTCTGTGCTTGGCAGTAGAAGAGTGTGTGTGTGTGTGTGTGTGTGTGTACTTCATATATATGTGTGCATATATATGTGTGTGGTGTTTATGTATATATAGAGAGGGAGAAATATATATATGAATATATATATGAATATATAGTATATTTACAATGGTAATGTGTATATATATAAATATATGTGTGTAGATATATATAATACATACCCCATAGCCTGTCCTTAACCAGTTCTAAACTTAGTCAGAAAAACACATACCTAAGCAGAGAATTTCAAAATAATATGATGAATATTTTGATAGAGGGATGTGTTGCTATGGAACACGCTGCTAAGACACAAAACCTCCTAGATGGGACAATGAATGAATGAAGTTTTGCACCTATAGTCGCCCCCTCTGATATCCCCTCAAACCTTTATAGTTATATGCATTTGCTTCCCCCAGGGCCCCCGTTTCATAAGGGTTAGTCCTAGAGTCTAGCAAGTTCCTACTACAGCTGGCACACATATGCCATTCAAGAAACAGTGGCGGAGTGAACGACGAGTTAAGAGCCATTTGTCAGCCAGTGCTCAGTAATACAACATGCACTGGTGTGCAAATTATACTTTTGTTGAAAGCAACAGCAGGATCACAAATTATCTTTCCAGAGAAAGCAACCCTCAAAAGCTTCTTTACCCTACTAAAGCACATTATAAGAAGCGCCCCTTATATAAAAGAAAACCTCCTCATTCGTTTTCAATGGCATGTAAACCTAATAAGCCTCCGCCTCTGATGACATCTCTTCCATCCCCAGGGCTAGATAAAGGAGGTTCCGGAAACCCTGGTAGTTGTGAAGGTGGCTCCCAGCTCTGACAGTCTTGAACCCTGCGGGCACGGAGGTCACACAGCAGAAGAACAACCGAGGGAAGCATCATCAGGCTTCGAATATGTTTGAATCAGAGATGGCAAATAGGCTGCAGCCAACTGAAAACACCAGAGATTCATGGTGGCCACCTGAGGGGTTATGCTCTTAAAAAACAAAAATAAAAATTAAAAATTAAAAAATTAAGAAAGGAAGCGGTCAAGAATCCATCAGGTCTGACTGAGACGTGTATCAGTGACTAACACCCCGTATGGCAAAAATACTCCGGTGCGCTTTGGGTACTCACAGCTTCAGCAGTATTCAAAGGCGTGTGCTTCCCTAAGACTAAGCCACGGGAATACCCCCAGCAACACTGCCAGGAGAAACGTCTCACATGGATTTGGCTAGAAATACAGTTGTCTTTAACAAATTAACACTGAATAGATCCTGACTTATTAGAGCCTGTGAGAATGACATTCTCAATGATAACAGTTATCACTACAATCTCCAAACATCTGCGATCCTGCAGGGAGGAGCTGTGACAGTGCAGGCCAAGTGTCCAGAATGCTTCCCAGACTGCCTGTTAAAGAATAAAAGAAATGAAACCCCCCGTAAGAATGTCTTCACTCACATTTAGCCAGTTGTTCCTTTGTGTGCATCTCTGTGCTAAAATGGCCATTCTTCCCCACAGCCTGAAGTCATATGCTAAAATAAATGAGACTCACATGAAGCCAGAAACATGCAGATGCGAGGAAACCAACACAAACGAAATCGGCTGGAGAGCGTGGCCAGGAGGATGGTACTTCCTAGGAAGCAATTACTTCATCTCTGCCCATGAAGCAGGCAGCTGTCATTGTCCCCCAGGCCCACGCCAGCCACTCGAAGTAGGTTCTAACCAAACTACCTCCAACAAGCAATGTAAATACACCACACAACTGGCTTCTGAAAGGACACCTTGCAACCAACAAGAAACTGTTAGCACAACTTTGACAAACTGTGCAACTAAAAACCTTGGAAAGGGAAAAACACTGCCACATTTTGACTCAAATACTGTTACGTGGTAGCACTGCAATAATTCACTGAAATGAAAGAATGAATGAGGAATATGTTTATATAGGAATCAGAGGAAGCATGACTAATCATTTAAAGAAATAGGTCAAGAAACTGCTACGTTCAAATGCTACCGTGAGACACTGTCAGGGCCTTAGGCAAATTCACTTCTCTTGGTCCTGTTTCTAGGTTCATCAAAAACCAGCTTTGGACTAGGGAATCTGTTGCTTCCCAAAGCCTTCCTTCTGTGATTCCAGCCCAGATTTTAGGACTGCTCTCCCACTTGGTATATGAAAGCACTTTCTATGTAGAACAGCAAGAGTACATTTCTGTGTTGAATGCGGTTTGGGACCTACTCTATGAGGAAGAATATCATCATGTAACTTTAAGCATGACGACAAGGCGCACTCTAGATAAGGATAACACATAAGATGTGGCCATACACTTGTGCATGCCTGGCAGGGAGATGGAGAAGGCTCATTTAATGAAGCCGGGGTGCCCGTTGCACCTGAACATCCTCAGTCCATGTCAAGTTCACAACGTCCTTCTGACATCAAACCACAGGTATCACATACTTTTCCATACTTTCCACCCAAGATTAAAGTATGCAGAGCACCGTGATAAAGACACCTCCATTCCCAGCATGTTGGCTCTCATTCCGTAGAATTACATACTTTCGGTGCAAAATGGTGACCAGGTTGCAGCGGCAAGCAAGACTGGGCTCAGTGGGGACAGCAGGCCCTGCAGGAGCCACCACTCCTGTCGACACAGTCTGATGCAGCTGCAGAGAAGCTGTGGCTGAGGCCATTCACTTTGTGAGAGAACCGCACAGGAGGGAAAAGGTAGGGAAGGTCGGGAAGACGGCAATGTCATGCTTCTGAGCCCAAGCCAAGCCATCGCATCCCCTGTGACTTGCACTTATATGGCTAGATGGCCTGAAGTAACTGAAGAATCACAAAAGAAGTGCAAATGCCCTGTCCCACCTTAACTGATGACATTCCACCACAAAATAAGTGAAAATGACTGGTCCTTTCCTTAAGTGATTATATTATCTTGTGAAATTCCTTTTCCTGGCTCATCCTGGCTCAAAAAGCTCCCACACTGAGCACCTTGTGACCCCCACTCCTGCCCACCAAAGAACAACCCCCCTTTGACTGTAATTTTCCTTTACCTACCCAAAACCTATAAAACCGCCCCACCCTTATCTCCCTTCGCTGACTCTCTTTTTCGGACTCAGCCCGCCTGCACCCAGGTGATTAAAAAGCTTTATTGCTCACACAAAGCCTGTTTGGTGGTCTCTTCACACGGACGCGCATGACAGGTAGGTGCAGAGCCAGGGAAGGACCTGTGATGAGAACAGAAAGGAATGCGTCTCCCTGTACACACACTCGGATTTTATGACAATGTGCGCAGGGGGCTGAACTGGATGCCTGAGAACATTCCTCCAAGTTCTTTTGCTGATTTGCTAAATATTGGTGTAAAATCTGAACTCTGACAAAATTTTTTTAAATCGCTTCAATCAACATCTTTGTCTAGTGCTCAGCATCATACCTACGTGATCATCTAGAAAAGCAACTTCTCTTCTAAGGCTCACATCCTCCTATTAATTCTCAGGGATTTTACAAGGGAATGCACCTCTCATTCGCATCAAGAACTGTGGGGCAAAGAAAGAGAGATCAGCCTGTTACTGTGTCTATATAGAAAGAAGTAGACATAAGAGACTCCATTTTGTTCTGTATTTGAGATGCTGTTAATCTGTGACCCTACCCCCAACCTTGTCCTTGCAAGAGACATGTGCTGCGGTGACTCAAGGTTGAATGGATTTTGGGCTGTGCAGGATGTGTCTTTGTTAAACAAGTGCCTGAAGGCAGCTTGCTGGTTAAAAGTCATCACCATTCTCTTAATTTCAACTACCCAGGGACACCTACACAGCCAAACGTCGCAGGGACCTCTGCCTAGGAAAGCTAGGCATTGTCCAAGGTTTCTCCCCATGTGATAGACTGAAACAATAATGCTACAAGGTTTATGGAGATGTTTGCATATGCATCTCAAGGCACAGCATTTTCCTTTCAACTTATTCATGTCACAGAGATTTTTGTTCATATGTCTTACTGCCGATTTCCTCCCTACAATGATCCTATTGTCCTGCCACTCCCTTATCTTTAAGATGGTAAAGATAATTATCAATAAATACTAAGGGAACTCAGAGACCGGTGCCGGCGTGGGTCCTCTGTAAGCTGAGCGCCCGGTCCCCTGGGCCCCCGCTTTTCTTTCTCTAGACTTTGTCTCTGTGTCTTATTTCTTTTCTCAAGTCTCTCGTTCCACCTAACGAGAAACACCCACAGGTGTGGAGGGGCAGGCCACCCCTTCATCTGGTGCCCAACGTGGAAGCTTTTCTCTAAGGTGAAGGTACGCTGGAGCGTGGTCATTGAGGACAAGTCAAAGAGAGACTCCCGAGTACGTCTACAGTCAGCCTTGCGGTAAGCTTGTGCCCTCAGAAGAACCTAGGGTAACAATGGGGCAAACTAAAAGTAAACATGCCTCTTATCGCAGCTTTATTAAAATTCTCTTAAAGAGAGGGAGAGTTAAAGTCTCTACCAAAAATCTAATTACGCTATTTCAAACAATAGAGTAGTTTTGTCCATGGTTTCTGGAACGGGGAACTTTAGATCTAAAAGATTGGGAAAAAATTGGCAAAGAATTAAAACAAGCAAGTAGGGAAGGTAAAAACATTCCGCTCACAGTATGGAATGATTGGATCATTATTAAAGTAGCTTTAGAACCATTTCAAACAGAAGAAGATAGCGTTCCAATTTCTGATGTCCCTAAAAGCTGTGCAGTAGATTGTGAAAAAGAGGCAGGGATAGAATCCCGGAAAGAAAAAGAAAGTTCACACTGTAAATGTGTATCAGAGCCGGTAATGGCTCGGTCAACGCAAAATGTTGACAATAATCAACTACAGGAGGTAGTATATCCTGAAACGTTAAAATGAGAAGAAAAAGATCCAGAATTAGCAGAGCCATCAGAGTCTAAACCACGATGGCCAACTCCTCTTCCAGCAGCTCAGATGCCTGTAACTTTACAACCTCAAATGCAGGTTAAACAAGTACAAAATCCAAAAGAAGATCAAATAGAAAAAGATAGAGTCTCTGTCATGGCAATGCCAATCCAAATGCAGTGTCCACAATATCAGCCGGTAGAAGATAAGACCCAGCCGCCAGTAGCCTATCAATACTGGCCGCCAGCCAAACTGCAGTATCGGCTGCCCCCAGAAAATCCGTATGGACAGCCAGGAACATTTCCAGTGCCACAGGGCAGGGCGCCATATCCTCAGCCGCCCACCATGAGACTTAATCCTACAGCACCGCCTAGTACACAGGGTAGTGCGTTACATAAAATTATTGATGAGGCAAAAAAACAAGGAGATATTGAGGCGTGGCAATTCCCGGTAATATTAGAAGCAAGACCACCTGGAGAAGGGGCCCAAGAGGGAGAGCTTCCCGTAGCTGGAGCCAGATATAAGTCTTTTTCTATAAAAATGCTAAAAGAAATAAAAGAGGGAGTAAAACAGTATGGACCCAACTCTCCTTACATGAGAACATTATTAGATTCCATTGCTCATGGATATAGACTCATTCCTTATGATTGGGAGATTCTGGCAAAATCCTCACTCTCACCCTCTCAATTTTTACAATTTAAGACTTGGTGGATTGATGGGGCACAAGTACAGGTCCGAAAAAATAGGACTGCCAATCCTCCAATTGACAATAGATGCAGATCAACATTAGGAATAGGTCAAAATTGGAGCACTGTTGACCAACAAGTAATAATGCCAAATGAGGCCATTGAGCAGATCAGGGCTATCTGCCTTAGGGCCTGGGAGAGAATCCAAGACCCAGGAACTGCCTGCCCCTCCTTTAATACAATAAGACAAGGCTCTAAAGAGCCCTACCCTGATTTTGTAGCAAGACTTCAAGATGCTGCTCAAAAGTCAATTACCGATGAAAATGCCTGTAAGGTCATAGTGGAGTTGATGGCATATGAAAACGCCAATCCTGATTGTCAATCAGCCATTAAGTCATTAAAAGGAAGGGTTCCCGCAGGATCAGATGTAATCTCAGGGTACTTTAAAGCCTGCGATGGAATTGCAGGAGCTATGCATAAAGCTATGCTTATGGCTCAAGCAATCACAGGAGTTGCTTGAGGAGGACAGGTTAGAACATTTGGGGGAAGATGTTATAATTGTGGTCAAATTGGTCATCTAAAAAAGAATTGCCTAGTCTCAAATAAACAAAATGTAACTACTCAAGCTACTGCAGCAACAGATAAAGAGCCACCCGGCCTATGTCCAAGATATAAAAAGGGAAAATATTGGGGTGATCAATGTCGTTCTAAATTTGATAAAAATGGGCAACCACTGGGAAATGAGAGGAGGGGCCAGCCTCAGACCCCGCAACAAATTGGGGCATTCCAAATTCAGCCCTTTGTTCCTCAGGGTTTTCAGGAACAACAACCCCCACTGCCACAAGCGTCTCAGGGAATAAGCCAGTTATCACAATACAGCAATTATACCCCGCCACAAACGGCAGTGCAGCAGTAGATTTATGCACCATACAAGCAGTCTCTCTGCTTCCAGGGGAGCCTCCTCGAAAAATCCCCACAGGGGTATATGGCCCATTGCCTGAGGGGACTGTAGGACTAATCTTAGGAAGATCAAGTTTAAATCTAAAAGGAGTTCAAATTCATACTGGTGTGGTTGATTCAGACTATAAAGGCGAAATTCAATTGGTTATTAGTTCCTCAGTTCCTTGGAGTGCCAGTCCAGGAGACAGGATTGCTCAATTATTACTCCTACCTTATATTAAAGTTGGAAACAGTGAGATAAAAAGAACAGGAGGGTTCGGAAGCACTGATCAGACAGGAAAGGCTGCATATTGGGCAAGTCTGGTCTCTGAGAGCAGACCTGTGTATAAGGCCATTATTCAAGGAAAACAGTTTGAAGGGTTGGTAGACACTGGAGCAGATATCTCTGTCATTGCTTTAAATCAGTAGCCCCAAAATTGGCCTAAACAAAAAGCTATTACAAGACTTGTCGGCGTAGGCACAGCTTCAGAAGTGTACGAAAGTACAATGATTTTATATGGTTTAGGACCAGATAATCAAGAAAGTACTGTTCGGCCAATGATTACTTCAATTCCTGTTAATCTATGGGGTCGAGATTTGTTACAGCAATAGGGTGCGGAAATCATTATGCCCGCTCCATTATACAGCCCCACGAGTCAAAAAATCATGACTAAAATGGGATATATACCAGGAAAGGGATTAGGAAAAAATGAAAATGGCATTAAAGTCCCAATTGAGACTAAGAAAAATCAAGGAAGAAAAGGAATAGGGTATCCTTTTTAGGGGCGGCCACTGTAGCGCCTCCTAAACCCATTCCATTAACTTGGAAAACAGAAAAACCGGTATGGGTAAATCAGTGGCCGCTACCGAAGCAAAACCTGGAGGCTTTACATTTATTAGCAAAGGAACAATTAGAAAAGGGACACATTGAGCCTTCATTCTCACCCTGGAATTCTCCTGTATTTGTAATTCAGAAAAAATCCGGCAAATGGCGTATGTTAATGGACTTAAGAGCAGTAAATGCTGTAATTCTACCCATGGGGCCTCTTCAACTCCGGATTGCCCTCTCTGGCCATGATCCCAAAAGACTGGCCTTTAATTATAATTGATCTAAAGGATTGCTTTTTTACCATTCCTCTGGCAGAGCAAGATTGTGAAAAATTTGCCTTTACTATACCAGCCATAAATAATAAAGAACTAGCCGTCAGGTTTCAGTGGAAAGTACTACCTCAAGGAATGCTTAATAGTCCAACTATTTGTCAAACTTTCGTAGGTCAAGTCCTTCAACCAGTTAGAGACAAATTTTCAGATTGTTATATCATTCACTATGTTGATGATATTTTATGTGCTGCAGAAACAAGAGAAAAATTAATTGACTGTTACACATTTCTGCAACCAGAGGTTGCCAACGCAGGACTAACAATAGCATCTGATAAGATCCAAACCTCTGCTCCTTTTCATTATTTAGGGATACAAATAAAAAATAAAAAAATTAAGCCACAAAAAAATAAAAATAAGGAAAGATACATTAAAAACATTAAATGACTTTCAAAAATTGCTAGGCGATATTAATTGGATTCGGCCAACTCTAGGCATTCCTACTTATGCCATGTCAAATTTGTTCTCTATCCTAAGAGGAGATCCAAACTTAAATAGTAAAAGAGTATTAACCCCAGAGGCAACAAAAGAAATTAAATTAGTGGAAGAAAAAATTCAGTCAGCGCAAATAAGTGGAATAGATCCTTTAGCCCCACTCCAACTTTTGATTTTTGCTACTATACATTCTCCAACAGGCATCATTATTCAAAATACGGATCTTGTGGGAGTGGTCATTCCTTCCTCACAGTACAATTAAGACTTTTACATTGTACTTGGATCAAATAGCTACATTAATTGGTCAGGCAAGATTACGAATAATAAAATTGTGTGGTAATGACCCAGACAGAATAGTTGTTCCTTTAACCAAGGAACAAGTTAGGCAAGCCTTTATCAATTCTGGTGCATGGCAGATTGGCCTTGCTGATTTTGTGGGAATTATTGATAATCATTACCCAAAAACAAAAATCTTCCAGTTTTTAAAACTGACTACTTGGATTTTACCTAAAATTACCAGACATGAGCCTTTAGAAAATGCTCTGACAGTATTTACTGATGGTTCCAGCAATGGAAAAGCGGCTTACACAGGACCAAAAGAGCGAGTAATCAAAACTCAGTATCAATCAGCTCAAAGAGCAGAGTTGGTTGCAGTCATTACAGTGTTACAAGATTTTAATCAACCTGTTAATATTATATCAGATTCTGCAGATGTAGTACAGGCTACAAGGGATGTTGAGACAGCTCTAATTAAATATAGCATGGATGATCAGTTAAACCAGTTGTTCAATTTATTACAACAAACTGTAAGAAAAAGAAATTTCCCATTTTATATTACTCATATTTGAGCACACACTAATTTACCAGGACCTTTAACTATAGCAAATGAACGAGCTGACTTACTGGTATCCTCTGCATTCATAAAAGCACAAGAACTTCATGCTTTGACTCATGTAAATGCAGCAGGGTTAAAAAACAAATTTGATGTCACATGGAAACAGGCAAAAGATATTGTACAACACTGCACCCAGTGTCAAGTACTACACCTGCCCACTCAAGAGGCAGGAGTTAATCCCAGAGGTCTGTGTCCTAATGCATTATGGCAAATGGATGTTACCCATGTACCTTCATTTGGAAAATTATCATATGTTCATGTAACAGTTGATACTTATTCACATTTCATATGGGCAACATGCCAGACAGGAGAAAGTACTTCCCATGTTAAAAAACATTTGTTATCTTGTTTTGCTGTAATGAGAGTTCCAGAAGAACTTAAAACTGACAATGGACCAGGTTATTGTAGTAAAGCTTCCCAAAAATTCTTAAATCAGTGGAATATTACACATACAACAGGAATTCCTGATAATTCCCAAGGACAGGACACAGTTGAAAGAACTAATAGAACACTCAAAACTCAGTTAGTTAAACAAAAAAAAAGGGGGAGACAGTAAGGAGTGTACCAATCCTCAGATGCAGCTTAATCTAGCACTCTATACTTTAAATTTTTTAAACATTTATAGAAATCAGACTACGACTTCTGCAGAACAACATCTTACTGGTAAAAAGAACAGTCCACATGAAGGAAAACTGATTTGGTGGAAAGACAACAAAAATAAGACATGGGAAATAGGGAAGGTGATAACCTGGGGAAGAGGTTTTGCTTGTGTTTCACCAGGAGAAAATCAGCTTCCTGTTTGGATACCCACTAAACATTTGAAGTTCTACAATGAACCCATCGGAGATGCAAAGAAAAGCGCCTCCACAGAGACAGAAACACCGCAATCGAGCACCATTGACTCGCATGATGAACCAAGTGATGATATCAAAAGAACAGATGAAGTCACCACGCACCAAGAAGGTGGAGCTGCCGACCTGGGCACAGTTAAAGAAGCTGACACCGTTAGCTGGAAAAAGCCTAGCTAGCACAAAGGTGACACAATCCCCAGAAAAAATGCTGCTTACAGCTTCAATGATTGTATCAACGGTGGTAAGTCTCCCCATGCCTGCAGGAGCAGCTGCAGCTAATTATACCTACTGGGCCTATGTGCCTTTCCCGCCCTTAATTCGGGCAGTTACATGGATGGATAATCCTATTGAAGTATATTTTAATAATAGTGTGTGGGTACCTGGTCCCACAGATGATCGTTGCCCTGCCAAACGGGAGGAAGAAGGAATGATGATAAATATTTCCATTGGGTACCATTATCCTCCTATTTGCCTAGGGAGAGCACCAGGATGTTTAATGCCTGCTATTCAAAGTTGGTTGGTAGAAGTACCTACTGTCAGTCCCACCAGTAGATTTACTTAACACATGGTAAGCGGAATGTCACTCAAACCACAGGTAAACTATTTACAAGACTTTTCTTATCAAAGATCATTAAAATTTAGGCCAAAAGGGAAACCTTGCCCCAAGGAGATTTCCAAAGAATCAAAAGATTTAGTTTGGGAAGAATGTGTGGCCGATAGTGCGGTGATATTACAAAACAATACATTTGGAACTGTTATAGATTGGGCACCTCAAGGTCAATTCTACCACAATTGCACAGGACAAACTCAATTCTGTCCCAGTGCACTAGTGAGTCCAACTGCTGACAGTGACTTAACGGAAAATTTAGACAAACAGAAGCACAAAAAATTACAGTCTTTCTACCCTTGGATATGGGGAGAAAAGGGAATCTCTACTCCAAGACCAAAAATGATAAGTCCTGTTTTTGGTCCTGAACATCCAGAATTATGGAGATTTACTGTGGCTTCATACCGCCTTAGAATTTGGTCTGGAAATCAAACTATAGAAACAAGAGATTATAAGCCATTTTACTCTATCAACCTAAATTCCAGTCTAACAGTTCCTTTACAAAGTTGTGTAAAGCCCCCTTATATGTTAGTCATAGGAAATATAGTTATTAAACCAGACTCCCAAACTAACTTGTGAAAATTGCAGATTGTTTACTTGCATTGATTCGACTTTTGATTGGCAGCACCGTATTCTGCTAGTGAGAGCAAGAGAAGGCGTGTGGATCCCTGTGTCCATGGACCGACCGTGGGAGGCCTCACCATCCATCCATATTTTGACTGAAGTATTAAAAGGCGTTTTAAATAGATCCAAAAGATTCATTTTTACTTGAATTGCAGTGATTATGGGATTAATTGCAGTCACAGCTACAGCCACTGTGGCAGGAGTTGTATTGCACTCTTCTGTTCAGACAGTAAGCTTTGTTGACAATTGGCAAAAGAATTCCACAAGGTTGTGGAATTCACAATCTAGTATCGATCAAAAATTGGCAAATCAAATTAATGATCTTAGGCAAACTGTCATTTGGGTGGGAGATAGACTCATGAGCTTGGAACATCCTTTCCAGTTACAGTGTGACTGGAATACGTCAGATTTTTGTATTACACCCCAAGTTTATAATGAATCTAAACATCACTGGGACATGGTTAGACGCCATCTAGAGGGAAGAGAAGATAATCTCACTTTAGACATTTCTAAATTAAAAGAACAAATTTTTGAAGCCTCTCAAAGTCACTTAAACATTGTGCCTGGAGCTGAGGCGTTAGATCAAGTGGCAAAAAATCTTTATGGATTAAACCCCACGACTTGGATTAAGTCTATTGGAAACTCTACTGCAGTAAATTTTGGAATTATGTGTCTCTGTTTAATCGGCTTGTTTTTAGTGTGCCGGACCAGTCGAAGAATCCTGCGTCAAAATCGAGAGAATGAACAAGCCTTCATGGCCATGGCACATTTATATAGAGGAAAAGGGAGGGAGAACGTTGCGGGAAGTCAGGGACCTTGAACGCAGGGACTGGCTGAAGCCACGGCAGAAAAACATAAAATGTGAAGATTTCATGGACATTTATTAGTTCTCCCAAGTGAATACTTTTATAATTTCTTATGTCTGTCTTTACTTTAATCTCTTAAATTCCATCATCTTCTTTGTAAACTGAGGAGGGTATATGTCACTTCAGGACCCTGTGATGATTGCCTTAACCTGCACAAATTGTCTGTGGAGCATGTGTGCTTGAACAATATGAAATCTGGGCATCTGGAAGAAAGAATAAGATAACAGCAATGTTCAGGGAACAAGAGAGGCAACCCTGAACTGGCCGCCGGTGAGACAGACGGAACAGAGCCATATTCCGTCTCTTTTCTTTTCTTTTTTTTTTTTTTTTTTTTTGAGACGGAGTCTCGCTCTTTCGCCCAGGCTGGAGTGCAGTGGCGCAATCTCGGCTCACTGCAAGCTCCGCCTCCCGGGTTCACGCCATTCTCCTACCTCAGCCTCCCGAGTAGCTGGGACTACAGGCGCCCGCCACTGCGCCCGGCTAATTTTTTTCTATTTTTTAGTAGAGACGGGGTTTCACCGTGGTCTCGATCTCCTGACCTTGTGATCCGCCCGCCTCGGCCTCCCAAAGTGCTGGGATTACAGGCGTGAGCCACCGCGCCCGGCCCCGTCTCTTTTCTTATGCAAATAGGAGAAATATCGCTGAATTCTTTTTCTCAGCAAGGAACATCCCTGAGAAAGAGAATGCGCTCTGAGGGTAGGCCTATCAACGACCCCCTTGGAGGCGTGCCGCCTTTTACAGTTGAAGCCCAAGGGATGAAATAAGCCCCGGCCTCCTGTAGCGCTCCCAGGCTTATTAGGACGAGGAAATTCCTACCTCATAAATTTTGGTCAGACAGGTTGTCTGTTCTCAAACCCTGTTTTCTGATAAGATGTTATCAATGACTATGCATGCCCAAAATTTCATTTTTAATTTTAATTTTAACGCCTTCCTGTGATCTCATCCTGCCTCCACTTGCTTTGTGATATTCTATTACTTTGAGAAGTATGTAATCTCGGTGTCATGATGACAAAGGTGGTTTTGTTGAAAAGAAAAGGGGGAAATGTGGGGAAAAGAAAGAGAGATCAGCCTGTTACTGTGTCTATATAGAAAGAAGTAGACATAAGAGACTCCATTTTGTTCTGTATTTGAGATGCTGTTAATCTGTGACCCTACCCCCAACCTTGTCCTTGCAAGAGACATGTGCTGCGGTGACTCAAGGTTGAATGGATTTTGGGCTGTGCAGGATGTGTCTTTGTTAAACAAGTGCCTGAAGGCAGCTTGCTGGTTAAAAGTCATCACCATTCTCTTAATTTCAACTACCCAGGGACACCTACACGGCCAAACGCAGGGACCTCTGCCTAGGAAAGCTAGGTATTGTCCAAGGTTTCTCCCCATGTGATAGACTGAAACAATAATGCTACAAGGTTTATGGAGATGTTTGCCTATGCATCTCAAGGCACAGCATTTTCCTTTCAACTTATTCATGTCACAGAGATTTTTGTTCATATGTCTTACTGCCGATTTCCTCCCTACAATGATCCTATT
Organism: Chlorocebus sabaeus; assembly: GCF_047675955.1. NCBI lineage: Eukaryota > Metazoa > Chordata > Mammalia > Primates > Cercopithecidae > Chlorocebus > Chlorocebus sabaeus. Next base: position 23,829 of record NW_027327810.1, read on the forward strand.
GTCCTGCCACTCCCTTATCTTTAAGATGGTAAAGATAATTATCAATAAATACTAAGGGAACTCAGAGACCGGTGCCGGCGTGGGTCCTCTGTAAGCTGAGCGCCCGGTCCCCTGGGCCCCCGCTTTTCTTTCTCTAGACTTTGTCTCTGTGTCTTATTTCTTTTCTCAAGTCTCTCGTTCCACCTAACGAGAAACACCCACAGGTGTGGAGGGGCAGGCCACCCCTTCAAAGAATACACACAACTACCGTTAAAGAAATGCTTAATTTGCTTACATAATTTTTTAAACACCCAGATTTGAAATACAACAGAGAAGACAACTTTTTGATAGCTCTGCTTTCCCACTGCGAACTGCGGGTGGAGAAAATAACCTGCCATGATTTCTAACCAGTCAACAACCTGTCTTCCCTGGCTGCAGTAGGAGCAATCTTTCTGAGCTCAGGATGAAAAAGAACCCAGCTGGTTAGGGGACAGATAATCATCAGTTCTCAGCGGGCTTCCCGGGTCCCAAATCCCCATGTGATACGTGGAAGTAAAAAGCTATCAATGACCAAGCAACAGAACGCTTATCCCACCTCGCCATCTGCTTCTCCTGCCATGCAAATTTAAAATTAATAAGCCTGCTATTAGAGAACAGAGTTGGTGCTGCATCTGTCTTCCTAAAATTACGGATAATTACCAGCCCACAATGGCTTCTAATCAGATTTGAGTAGTCCCTTAGACAGGAAGCTAAAGTGCCTCAGCCCTAAACTGAGAAGAAAACAGAAACTGGACCGCTCTAGGTTCGATTTTTTTCCCCCTTGTTCTAAAGTTGCTGTTCCCGAATCTCCTTCTACTGTCTTGTTTATAAAATGTATGAGAAACAAGGAAATTCAAAGACATGATAGAAATGGCCACTTTTTCGAGGTACAAACTTTGTGAACATTATTTTCAGCTGCTGGGCTTTTTCTCCACAAATTGTGAGCCTGGAGTACATTTTCTCCCTCGTGGTTACACATTCAGAGTCAGGGAAGGTGACTTTAGCAGTAAAGAGGGGAGTGCAGTGAGAAGTGATTGGGCACTGAGAAGGGCAGACAGGGACTCTACCTCGGTGGCCTACAGCATTCCTGGGCCTCCGACTTTACTTTTCTATCTGTACAAGGGATCTAAAGGCCAGTGATTCTAGGCCACGACAGCTCTTCATACACACATACACAAATATCACACGCCTGTGTGAAAAGCTGTGACACTTGGCTGATTTTCTGAAGAAGTTATCTTGTATCATTTCTACTCAAGTACTCCACCTCCTTCCAGACAAGTATCTGAGGATGATGGGCTATCCCACAGCCATGTGTGTAACCTCTCCTGCTTACGATCCCTGTTCACATAGCATTTTCCAAAAGCATTTGGTGGGAAGTGACAGAAGAAAGAAGAATAAGGTTCTTTCAGCTCATTCATTCATTCATTCATCCATTCAACAAATATTGACTAACTATCTACCTGCCAAGCACTGGTGATATAACAGGGAACATATATTTTTGTAGGTAGAGACAGACAACCAAAAAGTATGTTAAAGGGTGATCAATACTGTAGAGGAAAATACACCAGGAAACAGGAAAGAAGAATACCCCTAGCCACCCTACACTGGGGTGACGCTAGTGTTACAAAATGGAAACAGCGGCCGGGCGCGGTAGCTCACACCTGTACTCTCAGCTCTTTGGGAGACTGAGGCAGGCAGATCTCCTGAGTTCAGGAGTTCAAGATCAGCTTGACCAAAACGGTGAAACCCTGTCTCTACTAAAAACATAAAAATTAGCTGGACATGGTGGCACATGCCTGTAATCTCAGTTACTCAGGAAGCTGAGACACAAGAATCACTTGAACCTGGGAGGCAGAGGTTGGAGTGAGCCGAGATCATACCACTGCACTCCAGCCTGGGTGACAGAGCAAGGATCGGTCTCAAAAAATGTAAAAATAAAAAAAAAATGTAAACAGAGAATAAGATACCAAAAGAAAGAACATGAACGATTAATTGTAACAAAAGCCTTTGTAAGCTGTTACTTTCCTTCCTGGATCCTTGTCCCTTACAAACAGAAAAAAAAGGCGGATACGGGGTAGCATCAAAATGATGTTTTAACATGGCTTCGGGTTTCAGATGTCTGATAGCCATACTCATGTACTTCAAGGAAATAGCTCTAGCTCTATAAGCCATCTGGGCAATGGTTTAATGTCTTTTTTTTTTTTTTTTCCAGAGAGTTTTAAAATACAGGAAAACGTGTGTGTTTATTTGGCTGCTCTGTGCCCGCACACGTGCAAACTGTGCTAACAGGTTTTTCCAAGTTTTGCTGAATTTGCCAGCTTGCCATAAACAGGCTTCCATGTCTTAATTGTCTATAAATAGCACAAAGACACAAAAATGCAAATCAAGACAAACTGTCCCTTCAACTGCTGCTGCCATGATGACAGCAAGCGACAATTGGCCAAATCAATACGTGGAGACTGAAGCTGTCCGGCAGAGAGCACAGGGTCGACTGCTTTTCCCATAGCATTTAAAGAAACAAGCGGAAACGGCTCTCCACACAGGACAGACACGTCCTTTGTTCTTTGAATCAATACTGCCAATGCCCAAAATACTTTCTCCATCACACTATCTATATGGAATTCACGTTCCTTCCAATACCATGAGTAACACCAGTGATAGACTATGTTTAGCCATAATGACCCATTAGCATTCATTTTCCTCTAAAATGTTGAAATAATAACATTGAGTGTGGGCTCACGAGGTGCCAGGCTCTGAGTTTGATCTCGTTTAGTTCTCATTGAAATCCTGCAAGATCAGTACCATATTCTCTCATTTTTCATAGATGAGGAAACTGAGGCATAGAAAGGCTAAGTAAGTTGTCCATGGTCACAGGTGATTTAGGAAGTTTTCTTCAAACTTTCAAAAGTTAACTACTGCCACTATTACACATGGGTTTTTGTTTGTTTGTTTTTTTTTTTGAGACAAGGTCTTGCTCTGACCAGGCTGGAGTGCAGTGGCGCAATGATGGTTCACTGCAGCCTCGACTTCCCGGGCTCAAGTGATTCTCGCACCTCAGCCTCTCCAGTAGCTGGGATTACAGGCATGAGCCACCACACCTGGCTAATTTTTTAATTTTTATTTTTTGTAGGGATGGGCTTTCACCATGGTGCCCAGACTGGTTCCAAACTCTGGGCTCAAGAGATCCTCCCAGGTCGGCCTCCCAAAGTCCTGGGATTACAGGTGTAAGCCACTGTGCACAGCCCTACACATGTGACTTATACAAAGTCAGAGCAGTGAGCAGGAAGAGAACAGAGACTTCAGCGAGTCTCCTGGCTGTTGCAACACCATATCCCTCCTCCGTACCGTAATGTGTCTACACCCACCAAGCTCCTAGACGTTGAAGGCAGGCCAGCTCAGAGACGAAACAGCAGTCAAGAAAGAGAAGATGCAGACATGCGTCTTGATTTCAGCTTGAGCGTGCCTCTCTGCCCTGCAGCTGCACAGGCAGAAACCAGGGGCCGTGAGTCTGAGGCAGTGTGTTCGGTTCCGGCAGGTAATCTTTTGGGAGACCATCCCATACAATTAGTGTTAGACTTCTCAAAAAGGAAGTGTGACTTTTATAGAAAAATCGATTCCATTTGGGAGAAAGGCCTAATAAAACCACAAAAGGATAATACGTTCATACAACAACGAATTCAATTCATCTGTCACAAACTGAAATCCCAAAGCCCTCTGGGCACACAGCTGCTTTTCTGAGCTGAAATTCAACTCCAGTTGAGAAACAGGTCAACTTTGCTAAAAAGATTTCTTTTTCACACGCCTTAAATAAAAATTCCTTTCCCTCACTTGTCATTTTCCAGATTTAATGGCTCTGTTGGCCTTCCTCTCATTTAGGCCATGAACACTGCCTGCAAGTCTGCTACGGCCGGGACTCCAAGGGAAGCACCCTAGGGAACACAGATGACCGCAGCACAGCGACACCCTCAAGGAGCACACACGGGAAAGGCAAGATGATACAATCGCAGCCTTCACACAGAAAAGAACTTGGCATCCGTACCCCGTCCCATTTCTAGAAAACAACGATGCTCAGTCAGTAACATTTACCGAACAGCCTGCAGCGTGGAGGCAGGCACGAGGGGGTTCCATGCGGGGAAAAGCACCTTCAGAAGGGGGCATGCAAGCAACGTGGAGGCAGGAGACACCCCCACGCACAAGGGCCAGCCTGGGGGCCTGCAGAAATGCCCATGCATCTGGGAAGAGGGAGAGAGGACAAGATACTTAAATGCTCCAAAATGAATAGAAGCCTCCCAAGAACCTCCCCCGAAATGGGGCAGGGATTTACAAAAGACCAAACCGAACATGTGCAGTTACCTGAGCATAGCGCCACGAGAGTGAGCTATTCCAGGAAGAAACAGGGTCACTAGAAGCCTGAGACTCTACTCCCAGCTCTGCGGCTCATTCACCCTATGACCTTGGTGAAGGCTCTTAGCTTCTGTGAACCACAAGAGAATCACGGGAAAACAGAAGATATGAAAACTGCTCTGCCTTTTTCACAGAACTGCTGAGGGAATAAAATCAGATAATGGATTTTAAAATTCTCTGTGAATTACAAAGCAAAATGCAAACACATGAAATCATCCCTACCATTAATAACAGCACTATCAAATTAAGAGCAGAGTTAAGACCACTGCATTTTCCACCCCCCGAATCCCAAGAGAAATAGTGAGTCCAGCCGATGTATTTGGGCAACCCCAGTATCTAGGCTTTGAGACCCTCAAGCCGCTCATGAACTCTGACAGTATCACTCCAGCCCAGTGCTCATTAACTTCTCCAAGACAGCCAACTGACATAAAATACTACAGCTTTTTCAGCTGGGCTTGAGGGCTTGAAGCCCTCCAAGCTCACAGCACAGCTAAACAATGAAGAAGAGGTTTCCTGCCACTAGACTCAAAAGCTGGCTTTTGTAGATTCCCACAGAAAGAACATTCAAGGCCAGGCATGGCAGCTCATGCCTGTAATCCCAGCAATTTGGGAAGCCGAGGCCGGAGGATCACCTGAGGTCAGAAGTTCAAGAACACACTGGCCAATACGGCAAAGCCCCATCTGTACTAAAACTACAAAAATTAGTCGGGCATGCTGGCGGGCACCTGTAATCCCAGCTACTCGGGAGGCTGAGGCAGGAAAATCGCTTGAACTCAGGAGGCAGAGGTAGCAGTGAGCTGAGGTCACGCCACTGCACTCCAGACTGGATGACAAGAGGGAAACCCCATCTCAAAAAGAAAAAAAGAAAAAAAGAGCATTCTTTTTTGCTGACGTTAAATTTCCTGTGCTTAACACAGAGAAATCATACAACACTGAAATCCTGAAAAACGTATCATAAAAAGCATTTAGTAACTGAAAACACGTTCAATATAACCTGTAACAGCGAGTTCCCCTCCTCTTTCCAGCCAGCTCCACTAACGCTGTGACCCTTAACAATGCTTTCACTACCACAGAGGAAAATTAATAGGACCACTTACCCCTCTCAGCTGACAGCTAAACCACTGTTTCTCCCTGGGCTCACTAAAGATGACCTTTACCCAAAACCAGGCTGCAACGACCCTGTAGATGTTGACTAACAATTTCAAAATTCCCATATTCTTTGTCCACTCCTAAGGAAGATGAACTGAAGCCAGGTGTCTCCAAGTCAGAACTAACAGAGGCCTTAAACATCAGATGGCCCATTCCCTTCTTTGACAACCGGGGGATCTAAAGCTGAGCTTATGGAAGAAAACAGCCTGTTTAGTAACAAAGTGAAAACCAAACCCTAGTCACCCAATCTCTGGTCCGGAACTCCTGCGACAATCCAGCGCCCATACAGGATGAGTCTCCCTAACCAGAAACTCCAAAATCCACAACTTCTGAGTGCCGACGTGACGCTCAACGAAATGTTCATTGGAACAGCTCAGACTCTGGATTTTTGAATTCAGGATGCTCAACCAGCAAGTATAATACAAATATTCAAAAATCCAAAAATGTAAAAAAATCTGAGACACTTCTGGTTCCAAGCAGTTTGGATGAGGGATATTCAACCTGCATTTTCTTTTTTTTCCCTCTAACGAAGGAAATTAAAAACGAGGCCCAAGCAAAGTCATTCAATCCATACTAAAGTCATTCAATAGTTTAATTAGTACCCATTTAAAGTTAAGTGCTACCCGCAGATATTTAAAAGGATGAATACTTACATGCCTATAATCCCAGAACTTTGGAATGCCGAGGCGGGAGGATCACCTGATGTCAGGAGTCCAAGACCAACCCGGCCAGCATGATGAAACTCCATCTCTACTATAAATGCAAAAATTAGCCAGGCGTGGTGGCGCACACCTGTTATTCCAGCTACTCGGGAGGCTGAGGCACGAGAATCGCTTGAACCTGGGGGGAGCACGTTGCAGTGAGCCGAGATCACACCACTGTACTCCAGCCTGGACCACAGAGGAAGACTCTATCTCAAAAAAAAAAAAAAAAAAAAAAAAAAAAAAAAAAAAAAAAAAAAAAAAAAAAAATTTAAATTGTGTTTTCACATGGAGCCCATGTTCCCAGAACACAAGCCCTGCTCTCTGCTCCAAGGGCACACAGGGTGCCCCTTTATCTTAATGCTCACCGTATTCCATGGCAGCCATTGGCACGTGTCTATCCATCGCACTAGACTTCCTGTGCATGAGGCAGGGATCATATATTATTACCTTTCTGTCCCCAATGTCTGGCCTAGAAGACACTCAGTAAATGATTCCTGAACTAAGTCAGTTACTAAGATATGTTAAACTTGTATTAATAAAATTGATTTGATAAGTTTGCCAATGCAGCGCTCATACCACTCAGCTTAAATCTCAACCTGTGGATTTATCTTGTCTTCTGCTAGATTATCACCTATTAACATTCAGGAGGCACCTAGTATATGTTAGGCATTACTAATTGCTGGGGACCTAGTAGTGACAAAACAACATTCCTTGTTCAAAGAGAAGTTCTAGTATAAAGAGGAATAGAAGGAACAGGCTAGATTGATGAGAGAGCTAAGAAAAAGAAAGGCTGCCATGGGAAGCACCTGGTCTTGTCTGGATGGTACACAGTTAACAAAGTCTGAGTGCTTCATATAGCATAAGATCATCTCCTCCAAAGAAGCGAATGAAGCTTTGATTCCCCAGTACCAGAAGTCACCATAAAGGTGCGTACAGCCCCATGCTTAGTGTAGAAAGTGAAACCAAACAAACAAACAAAGCTCCAAGTTCCAGAGGCAACGGTCCAATTATGAAATCCTCTGGCTACGTTCAATTGAAATTCAAGGTATTCAAGAGGCCAATATTTAAGTGATAAATTCACCCAACCGCTTAAAACTAAAGTAGTCTTTGATTCAAGGGGTAAAGGTATAGTACTTTTTACAAATTTATTAGCTCTTAATATTTACATTTAAATATGATGATGATGGTGTAATAATTACTTTACTGAGTAGTTACTATGTGTTAGGCACCAAACTAGGCACTTTACACACACATTTGCACGATCATGTGAGATGATAATGACCCCTTGTCATCCCATTTCATAGATGAAAGTCAGGTTTATATATGCTTAAAAACTTGTCCCAAATGACACAGCTAGTTAGCAAAACCCAGGCAGCCTGACTTCACAGGCCTTGTTTAAAGAAGTAATATTTATAAACTGTCCAGCACAGCGGTGGTACAAACAAGAGTTCCATAAATGCCTAAAGGGTACTTCATACCCAAAATCGTTTCCTGCCAATCAAACTGGACTGGCAATGGTTCTGCATAACCAACTGTCAAATTATTGTTCCATGAAGAAAAGGTGGAATGGGTAGAGATGAGAATAGAGTGAATAACTGGTAAATGTACTTCATGACAGGTAGTAACAGGATGTGGCATTTAGGCTATTTCCACACTTGTTTGCATAACACTTTTTTACAGTTCTAAAGCACAAGAACCATTCTAAGCTGGTGAAAGCATAAGGCATGTCTATGATCCAGGACTCCAATTCACTGTGGATCAGTGGATCTCAACCTTTACTCAACCTTTAGGGTATATCAGAACCACCTGGGGGTTTTTAACAGCACTATAGCTGCCCAGGCTCCATTCCTGCAGATTCTATTTCAACTGGTCTGGAGTAAGCACGCATGTGTTTTTCACAGCCCCCCAGATGCAGCTAGGTTTGCAAACCACTGTCCAAGATGCTCTCACACTTCCGCTCCGTTCAACACACACTCACTGAGATTCTAAGCACTATGAATCGGACTAAGTTAACAAGTCAGGCTCCACTCCCTAATAATATTGGCAAAGAAACCAATATCAGAGATTTCTTCCAGCCCAAACCAAATAAATTGCCGGGTGAAAAAAATGCCCTGGCATAGTTTGTCATACAAAACAACTTCCTGTGTCTTCCCGGTCAGTAGCCTAGAGACTGACTCTGAGCCATGAGAATTCGGAATCAGGGGAAAATGCCAGTTTGAGGCATCTGCCACACTCCTAGCACACCCCCCAAAGCGTCCAGCTACATTTCACATCCACTGTCCTAACAGGGGTCGAAATAGGGAAGAGCAGTGCAATACAGAAAACAGAGCCTGCTGGGCGTCAAAAGGCTGGAGAATTCCAGTCCTAGCCCTGCTACCAATCGGTCTGGTCACTTCTCTCTGGTCCTGGTGTGGCCAACAGTTATGTGCAAGGGTGAGGCATAAAAACACAGATGTCAGGCAAGCTCCAGCATCCAAAATACATAGAAATTAAAAAGCATTAAGGTGATATCAAGGAATGTATGCCATCAACCAGAAAAGTAACTGAAGTATTCCTTTTCCTATTCTTAAGAAATCAAAAGTGGAAGCAAAAAATTGAGCAATCAGCCTACCAAGTTGACTGGGGCAACAGAATACACTCACGGATTCTGTTCACAACAGCGGGGGTGACAGACCAAAAGGAGAACGGCAGAGCGTCCCTCTCTCCTCTGTCCACTCATGCAACCAGCACGTGAGTGCGTCCACATGCAGCTCCCAGTCTCCTGTTCCACTGACGCCAGCGTCCACTCACCACAAGCCTACTAAGTGCCACATGTGCTATGATGCTCCCTCATCTCATCACCATAGACGTCCCTGCTGGAGGTGAGTATGTGACAGACGAAAATCACGGAGGCCTAGGGAGGTTGAGACCCGCATTCCCACTGCGGTGAGGGTGTGCTTGAGAGGGACCCCACGGCTGGGCCCTCCATGCCGCTCCCCTCAGTAATCACTCCCAGACCAGAGCAGTGAGGGTGAATTTTCTTCCTCTTACTATTTTCAGCCCCTTGGCTGACCCACCGTTCCCCAGAAAGCTATCGAGTTCTGGCAGCTCTGAGGCCACAAACCCATAAACGCACGGGACACACAGCCCATCTGTCTCTAACGGGTCTTTTACTTGTCATGCTGGTCATTTCAAAGAGCAGATGGGTTAAGAAAGACTTGGCAAGTTACCACGAAATGACCCCTCCACTCCTTCCTGGGGGAAGGGTGACTAGCGAGCAGTCAGGCCGGCTTTCTTCCCCCACTCCCTGCATTCCTGTCCCCAAGGAGCCACAGACAATCCCACCAAATAGAGGCAGGAGACAGCCGCCTCCTTCCTACAGCTGGCGGGGGAAGGGTCCTCTCCGGCCTTTCTAACTGCATGGAAACCAAACTGTGAGCTGTACTGACCCGGGCCTCACCCATGTTGCAGTCACTTACAACACAGGTGCCCAGTGGTATCATCAGGCAGAACTACGAATGTGCTTTCTATCGTTTTCATACAATGATTCCAGAACCGTTATCCACACAGTTCCACTTCTCACACATACGACGTACTTCACGGATTATACAGCATGTTCACCATGCCCCTCATCCGCTCCTCCCAGCAGCCTTGTGTGATCCCTTGAGTATGTTTTCCCATCTCCATTTCTTAAGAAATGGAGTTTCTGAGGTTATGAAATCAAAACTTTCCCAAGAACATCCAGCTAGTGTTAGAACTAGGATATGAGGGCTTCTGATTCTAGAACCGGTATTTGTGCCACTATTCCACATGGGCCCCTCCGGGGATTTCTGCCTGATCTGAAAATGCAGACAGCAAATCCGTCTCTCTACAGTCCTGGGGTTCCCTATAGACAAGAAGTCAAACTTCTAACAGAAAGCTTATACTTATCTGGAAGGCTACCTGGGATATTTCTTTTAAGTTAGTTTGTTCATGTTTTGGAAAGATTGTTCCAATGACAATGTGGGGCATGAAGTGTAGAAAGGATTCCATGATGAGGCAGAGAAGCAATTTGGTGGCTCTTAAAACAGTTCAAATCAGGCATGAGGCGCAACCAGAAAGGACAGAGGGAAAATACATTGGAAAGAAATGCAAAATGAAATCCACTCAGACCCAGGATGGAAAAAAGGGGAGTAAGCACGATGGTGGTTTCTAGTTTGAAAGACTGATGAACAAGGATGTCATTAACTACTGCAGAGTGGTATCTGGGGCCTGGGTGCACCAGTTTGTTTAACCATTCACCTGCTGAGCAGTCTCCAGGCTGTTTCCAGTTTCTAGCCTTCATCAATAATGCTGCTATGAAGAGATACATAAAGGCTTTTGTGTCAACATAAGTCCTCATTTCTCTGGGATAACTGCCTATGAATGTGAGTGCTGCATCCTATGGCAATTGCACATTGAGTTTTTAAAGAAACTGTCAAGCTGTTTTCCAGAATGGCTGTACCATCTTCCATTCCCACCAGCCAAGTGTGAGTGATCCCGTTTCCCTGCGTCCTCACCAGCATTGGTCTTGTTACTACTTTTTATTTTAGGCATTCTGATAGGTGTATAGTGACGTGGCTTTAGTGTGCATTTTTCTGATGGCTCATGATGTTGAACAGCTTTTCATGTGCTTGTATGTTATCTGAAATGTCTCTTCAGGTCTTTTATTCATTTTCAAACTAGATGATTTGGTTTCACTGCTGAATTTGGATAGTTCTTTATATATTATAGATATGAGGCCTTTATCAGACATGTGGTTTGCAAATAGTTTCTCCCAGTCTCTAGCTCCTCTTTTCATCTTTATTTTGCATTTTACATTTTAGCACACGATCCATTTTGAGTTAATTTTTGTACGAGGTATGTGGTTTAGATCAGAGTTCAGGTTTTTTTCCTATGAAAAATCAGGTAGCCAGTAACTTTTTTTTAAGAGACAAGGTCTCACTCTGTCACCCAGGCTGGAATGCAATGACAAGATCAGAGCTCACTGCAGCCTCGACTCCTAGGCTCAAGTTATCCTCCTGCCTCAGCCTCCTGGAGTAGCTGGGACCACAGGCAGGTGCCACCATGACCAGTTAATTTTTTTAGTTTTTGTAGAGACAGGGTCTTGTACCTTGTTACCCAGGCTGGTGTGGAACTCCTAGTCTCAAGTCATCATCCCATTTATATGGGGCCAGGCAATGGCACATGTCTGTAATCACAGCACTTTGGGTGGATGAAGCAAGAGAATCACTTGAACCCAGGAATTCCAGACCAGCCTGTGCAACAGAGGGAGGCCCTGTCTCTGCAAAAAATTTTAAACATTAGCTGGGCATGGTGTTGTACACCTGTGGTCCCAGCTACTTGAGAGGCTGAGGTGGGAGGATCTCTCGTGCCTATGAGGCTGAGGCTGCAGTGAGCCATGATCGCACCACTACACTCCAGCCTGGGAGAAGGTGAGACCCTGTCTCAAAAAAAAAAAAAAAAAAAAAAAAAAAAAAGAAAAAAAAATGCTAGCGCATCACCCATATTAAAGACAGGTATTGTCTTTTTGAAAATTTAATTACGGTTATATAATGGACATGTAAAATGCCTAGTTTGAAAGTTTGAAACATATATAACTCTAAATATTCTTACCTTAAAATTCTGATTCCTACCTAGGATATCGCATACTGTTTATATAAGTATCACAATGTCTGGACAACAACTAAAAATGTGTACGAGGGAGAAAAATGAGCATGTATGCCTATTAATTAAGGTATATTTCCCCCTTATTACATAAAAAAGTCATCACTGCAAACCCCTGTGACTGTATCTAAAGCAAGCCTACAGTTTTACTTCTCTGTATTATAAAATGCAAGGCTAAAATTCAAATACTAAACGTTTCCTGAAGCCAAGGGTAGTTTACTTAAAATAAATGCCTAAGGTCTATATCTAAAATATGAAAAAGCTAGCTACTTCATAGCCATTCCTATCTAAGTTCAGCTTTTTTTAATTGACACATAATTGTGTACTGTACATATGTATGGAGTACACAGTGATGTTATAATACATGTAATGTATGTGATCAGCATAATTAGCATATCCACCATCTCAAACATTTATCATTTCTTTGTGTTGGTAACATTCAATACCCTTCCTCCAATTATCTGGAACTATATATTCTTTTTTTTTTTTTGAGACAAAGTCTTGCTCTGTTGCCCAGGCTGGAGTGCAGTGGTGTGATCTCAGCTCACTGCAACATCTGCTTCCTAGGTTCAAGCTATTCTCCTGCCTCGGCCTCCGTGGTAGCTGGGGTTACAGGCACCCACTACTATGCCCGGCTAATTTTTGTATTTTTAGTAGAGACGGGGTTTCTCTACACGTTGGCCAGGCTGGTCTCAAACTTCTGACCTCAGGTGATCCACGCACCTCAGCCTCTCAAAGTGCTAGGATTACAGGCATGAGCCACCGCTCCCAGCCTGAAACTATATATTCCTATTAACTATAGTCATCCTATGTTATAGAACACTAGAACTTATTCCTATCCAGCTATAATTTTGTATCCTTTAACAAATTTCTCCCTATCTCCCTCTTCCCCCACCCTTCTCACCCTCTAGGATCCTCTGTCTACTTTCAACTTCCATGAGATCCACTCTTTTTTGCCTTCCACACAAGAGAACATGTGCTGTGTAACTTTCTGTCCCTGGCTTATTTCATAATATCTTCCAGTTCCATCCACGTTGCTGAGAATAACAGGACTTCATCCTGTGTTATGGCTGAATAGTACTCCACTGTGTATAAAGACCACATTTTCTCTATCCATCATCTGCTGCTGGATACCGAGGCTGATTCCGTATCTTGGCTATGGTGAACAGTGCTGTAGGAAACATATAGGTGCGGATGCCCCTCCGACACTGATTTCCTTTTCTTTGGGTATCTATACGGTAGTGGGACTGCTGGGTCACACTGTAATTTCATTTGCAGTTTTCTGAGGAACCTCCATACTGTTTGCCATAGTGGGTGCCCTAGCTTACTCTTACTCTTTTTCTTTTTTCTCTTTGAGACAAAGTCTCACTGTTGCCCAGGCTAGAATACAGTGGTGTAATCTCGGCTTGCTCACTGTAGCATCCGCCTCCCGGCTTCCAGTGGTTCTCATGCCTCAGCCTCCTGAGTAGCTGGGATTACGGGCGCCCGCCACTGCACCTGGCAAATTTGTGTATTTTTTAGTAGAGATGGGGTTTCACCACGTTGGCCAGGCTGGTCTTGAACTCCTGGCTTCAAGTGACCCACCCACCTCAGCCGCCCAACAGTGCTGGGATTACAGGTGTGATCCACCGCTCCCAGCTAATTTTTGTGTTTTTAGTAGAGACGGGGTTTGGCCATGTTGGCCAGGCTGGTTTCAAACTCCTGACCTCAGGTGATCTGCCCGCCTCAGCCTCCCAAAGTGCTGGGATGTCAGCGTGTGCCCCGTGCCCAGCCAGCTGCTCTAGTGTACACCCCCCTAGAGTGTGTAAGAGCTCCCTTGTCTCCATATCCTCACCAGCACTTGTTATTTTTTGTCTTTTTGATAATACTCATCCTAACAGGTGAGATGATACCTCACTGTGGTTTTGATTTGCATTTCTCTGATTATAAGTGATACTGAGCATTTTTTTCACATTTTTTTGGCCATTCATATGTCTTCTTTAAAGAAATGTCTGTTCTGTTGGATATGGTGACACAAACCTGTAAGCCCAGCACTCAGAACGCTAAGGTAGGGGGACAGCTTGAGCCTAGACCAGCCTAGGCAGCATAGCGAAATCCTAGCTCAAAAAAAAAAAAAGAAGAAGAAGAAAAAAGAAATATCTGTGTCTGTTCAGCTTTTTGACCTTCAAAAATTAAGAGCCCATTTTGGAATCTGATGACCTGCCTGATTCAGAGACAATCTGTGTTTGGTTCTACTCTGCTACTTCCTATGTGACTTTGGGAAGTTCCCTTAGCCACTTTGAACTCAACTTTCTCAACATTAACCAGGAATAAGTACCACCTGCCTCTGCTGGTTAACGCTGAGGACTGAAAGGAGAACCTCCACAACGCCACTTGACAATGCCGCCTGGCGGAAGCCCCTCAATGCGGGGCTGGTAGGATCATTTGAAGCTAAATACAACTTTCCTTTCCACTGTCCCAGGCTCACTCTGCATACAATTAGCAAGGAATAGCGAATAAAGGAAACCAAAATACTGCTCAATTTTTAATAAGAAATTTTTAAGCCGGGCGCGGTGGCTCAAGCCTGTAATCCCAGAACTTTGGGGTGCCACGACGGGCGAATCACGAGGTCAGGAGATCGAGACCATCCTGACTAACACAGTGAAACCCTGTCTCTACCAAAAATACAAAAAACTAGCAGGGCGAGGTGGCAAGCACCTGTAGTCCCAGCTACTCGGGAGGCTGAGGCAGAAGAATGGCATAAACCCGGGAGGTGGAGCTTGCAGTGAGCTGAGATCCGGCCACTGCACTCCAACCTGGGCGACAGAGCGAGACTCCATCTCAAAAAAAAAAAAAAAAAAAAAAAATTTTAAAAAGTGGGGGTGATGGAAAAATAGGAAGGAGAGGAGGAAAAGGAAAAGCAGCCGGTCACAAGTTCTAGTCCAGGGCTCATCCCCGGCCTCCTCACTCAGGCAATCACCAGTCCCCACCTCCTGGGGAGGGGTACTTTCTCAGCTGGCTTTCCCAACATGGAAGGCACTGCCACAGGTGTTCAGAAACCAGGAGCACCTTGAAATGGGCAATGTGTTTTGGGTAGGAGACCTACAATTTCCCCCAAGGAAATTACGGCACAAAAGTGACCCACATAGGAGGCACCAACGGCTGTAAATACTTGGTGGCAAAAACTGATGTCATACCTTCTGTACAGGAGACACACACCCAAATAAAACTTGCCAAAATAGCAGAGAAAAAAATACAACAGACATCCAGTGCCATTCTGTTACAGAAATATTTCTATCCCAAAGCCAGGGACCTCTCTGGAACACTGCCTTTATTTCCATGTTTCATGGAAGATGTTTGAGTGCACTCACGTGTGTCTCAACAAACTTCCAGTCCCTGCTCTAAACCCTGTGGCTTCTCAGCAAAACCCAAACACAAGTATCCATTTTCCTTCCAAATGAGAAATTTCCTAACCTAGCGAAACCAGCATCAAATCCACTTATTATGAGATAGCTGATTACAGGCGAAGCCCTCTAGTCCCAGGATGACTCCCCTCCTGCAGGAGCGGGAAGGATGGGCATAGCACTGGCCTGCCAGACCACATTTCCAGGCAGTTTGAAACCATGGCTGCCCAGGTGAACCATGATAAAAATCAAAACCAAGTATCTCTGAAAAGTGTACATGTCAAGAACCAGACCTCGCACCAGATTCAGCAGAAATGGATGTTGCAAGGTTTGTTCAGAGATCTCCTTTCCATGCCCCCTCTCCCCAGGACCTCCTTCCTTGCACTAGGGGCCAAGGGCCAATGGACAGCTCCCTTACCACTAGCCCAGTGCATTTTCAGGAACAGCTCCCAGACTGTACCAGACCCTGAAATGTATTCACTGAATGCACTATTTCTTCAAATGATCATAAATCACCTGACTACAACAACAATTGTTTTAAAAGCGTTCTCTCTCTCTTTGGGGAACTGTACCATGAGTTTGAGCAAGCAGCTTTGCTTCTCCCTACTGCAATTCTATCATTTACAAAATGTTAACAATTACTGCTTTCACCCATAGCATTGTTGTAAAAAGCCTTAAGATCCACTTCATGTAGTCTGCCTGGAGCACAGACCCTGTCACATGGTAAATGCCCA
This sequence comes from Chlorocebus sabaeus, assembly GCF_047675955.1. Lineage (NCBI taxonomy): Eukaryota > Metazoa > Chordata > Mammalia > Primates > Cercopithecidae > Chlorocebus > Chlorocebus sabaeus. The sequence continues at coordinate 39,885 of NW_027327810.1, forward strand.
ATGAAGGTGAGTTATCTGTAGCTATTATTACCTGCCACTCCAGCGAACAAAAGGAGTCGATCAGGTCTCATCGTGTCACCATGAAAGGATGTCCCTGTACACTGCACAGTGGGAGTAGGGGGACTCAAAGTTTATCAGGTACTATTTTGTGTTTTACAAAGTGTACATATATATTTGTAGGTACACTGGAAAAGATCTGGAAGGAAATACACCCAGTGTTAATAGTGACTACCCCAAAGACACATTCATCCAAACACACAACAGAAAAACACTATCTTTCTGCCTTCCATATCATTTGAACTATTTTCAATAAGCATCTATGGCTTTTGTAAAGTTTTTGAAAGGAATTTATTGCATTTTTTTCTGGAGAAACAAGCAGGAGCATGAAAAAGGTGGAAACAGAAGGTAAAATGGAATGGGACTCAATGGAATTGAGTCCAAGCCAGGCTCAGCAGGCACACGAACCACGCAACTATCACTATAACTCAACAGCAGCTCTCTCTGCTCTTGGTCCAGTGGCCCAAGACTTAGAGATAAAATGTTTATTGTGATCACATCAATCACACCAAGGAGCTTGGAACCACCCTTCCAAACTCCTCTGGTTCTGTGTACCTGCCCGGGGCTGTTAGCTTTCCTCCTGTGTCTTTGGCTGGCCTGTAATCCCCTAGTGGTGGAAATGCACCCTGACACTTAGCCATCACCCCCACAACACTCAGCACCGCATAGAGACCAGGGCAGTGATGCCCACTCGGACTGTGATTCTACTTATAAAGCGAAGGACCAGAGGCCAGATGCGACCTATCTTTGGTAACTCACCAGCTGTTGCTTGAACCAGAACAAAGCCAGGTCTCCTGATGCCCAGAAAAGAGCTAGCGCCTGTCCCACTAGAAACGTGGCGAAAACGTTTTGCTTGCTGTGAAAAGATGCACTACTGGAGAAGATGGGTGCAACTTCTCATGGAGCCACTCAACCCAGATGACCAGGAAACAGGGCTGCCGGATGAGACACTCGGCCCAGGCCACCAGGAAACAGGATTACAGGTGTGAGCCACCACACCCGACCTGGTTTCTCTTCTTCTAAGGGCACTAATCCTGTCAGACCAGGGCCCACGCTCATGACCTCATCTAACCCTAATCACTTCCCAAAGGTCCTACGCCCTAATACCATCACACTGGCAGTTAGGGCTCCAGTACAAGAATCTGGGGGAGACATAAACAATCAGTTTATAACAATGTCTTTTCAATCCTGTTGAAAAAAACAACCAAATGAGTAGGCGACAAAGTACCTTATATGTAAACAAGTCAGGACTTTTCATATTTCTGCTAACACATTAAGGTCAATTTAAAATGTCCGATAACAAGCGTCAGAAGCAGAGATAAATGAAAGTTAGTTACTCTGCATTTTAGGCCCACATTGAGCTGTCTTCCAATGACATTGTGGCACAAAGAACACTGCTTTCTATTCCTGGTTTTGCCACCAAAAAAGCTGAACATTTCCCTGTATTTCCGTTTATCTCTAAAATCACTGGGCTGACCCAGCAGACCTCCAAGGTCCCTTCCATTCACAAATTCCACAAATAACTTCCTACCAACAGATGCTACACAAATAAACTACACTGACGAAGGGGAAAGCTAACACTAGCAAACAATGAAATGCACACAAGACAAGATGTATAGAGAAGTGGATCAACCACAAACTGGTGGACGATGAGCCGGCGGTGGATGATGAGCTGGCGGTGGATAAAAACACATTCCCTAACGATAGACAGAAAAGCAATGGCGCTGAGGTAGTATTGTTGACGATTTCCTGTTTTCAGCTTTCAAGATAAACGGCCCAATTGTTTATATTCATTCTGATTAAATGTGAACGTGAAAATTTCCTCCAGGGGACACAGACACCTAAAAAATTCCCAATGTATCCAATTTGTCATTTGATATCTTTACTGACAAGAAAAATGCGGGACTGAATATACAAACAGACCATGCCTGATCATATGTAGAAAGACAGAACTCAGACCACAACCTGTAGCTGCCCACCCAGGAAACCAATCCCCTATCTACAGTCAACAGCCAGGAGGCCAGCCAGGCTAGCACATCAGACAGGAAGCCAGACTGCTCTCTCTCCACAACCCAGAAACTAAACCACAACTCTGTCCCACGTGGCCAGGACTTGACTCAAAACTGACAGCCACCCTAATTTTGGCCCCTGTTTCCAGTTAGGATAATTCAGAGAAAGCCAAACGTGCCCCTAACCAACCACATAGAACATCCCACTTCTGCACAGCCGCCTCCAGCCCCCACAACAGCCTCCACTGGGAGCTGTTCTTTTCCATCCTGAAGCTTCCTCACTCCTCATCCGCCACTCACTTGCATGTCAGTCCCTGCCACACGCAAGTGATAATGCCGACTCCCTTGTCACAGCAGCTCTGAGAAAGTCGCCTCTGCCTGTCTCATGTGGGCGGCCTTCCTTTATTTCCCCCAAAGAATAAGTCTTAAATAAGGGGCTTCTTTCTATATGGCCAAGCTATACAATTCAGAAGCCCAGCATGGCAGATTCCAAGCCTGGAAAGACCATACACCCCTCAGGTCCTCTTTCCACAAAACACAGCTTCCTTCAGTTCTTCAGTCACTCTGACCAACCAGGGAAGGAACCACGTGTTATGGAAAGATCAAGGGCCTTGATGTCAAACTTCTGAGTTCATCAAGTACTTCCTCTTTCCGCTTAAGAAATTACATGGCCTTGGCCAGGCGTGGTGGCTCACACCTGTAATCCCAACACTTGAGGAGGCTGAGTTGGATGGATCACCCAAGGATGGGAGTTCAAGGCCAGCCTAACCAACATGGAAAAACCCTATTCCTACTAAAAATACAAAATCAGGCAGGGTGTGGTGGCTCAAGTCTGTAATCCCAGCACTTAGGGAGGCCGAAATGGGTGGATCACGAGGTCAGGAGATAGAGACCATCCTGGCTAGCACGGAGAAACCGTGTTGTATTTTGTAAAAAATACAAAAAACTAGCCGGGCGAGGTGGCGGGTGCCTGTAGTCCCAGCTACTCGGGAGGCTGAGGCAGGAGAATGGCGTGAACCTGGGAGGCAGAGCTTGCAGTGAGCTGAGATCCGGCCACTGCACTCCAGCCTGGGCCACAGAGCGAGACTCTGTCTCAAAAAAAGAAAAAAAATACAAAATCAGCCTGGTGTGGGGGCACATGCCTGTCATCCCAGCTACTCAGGAGGCTGAGGCAGGAGAATCACTTGAACCCAGGAAGCAGAGGTTGTGGTGAGCCGAGATCGCGCCATTGCACTCCAGCCTGGGCAATAAGAGCAAAACTCTGTCTCAAAACAAAACAAAACAAAACAAATGATGTGATCTTGAACAATTTTCTTAACTTCTCTAAGCTTCTATCTTCATCTTCAATAAAATGATTTTCCCTCCAAGATTGCATTAAATGGAATCCCACATGTAAACCAGCTGACAAATATCAGGGGCCCAACGGCTGTGCGCTTCTACTGCCGCCCCACTTTACCCCAAGGGAGAAGCGCAAGATGTCCAGAAAAAGCCTGTTGATCCCTACACCTCAGCATCCTGTGTTCACACAAGGTGCAGTGGCATCCAGACTTACCGGGGTCACCCAAATACAAGACATGTTTACATGTTTTGATTTCTCAACTTAGGTACACATGGCTTCTAACGTTTACCATATATGATTCATAATTTAGAAGAGATTTTCCTACACTACCCCGTGGTTCTATTTTAGCAGACTTAGATGTGCCATAATAGCTCACTCTCTTAAGCCCTCCTCAGTATCAAAAACAAAACTTTCATCTGTAACACAGTTATCAGCAGTGAAAGTGGAAAAGGCACCTATGAGTCAAAATGACCCTCTGCCCCACCCTGCCCCACCCTACAAAAAGCTGTTCAGGAGTATTTGGGCTGCTTATGAGAATGCTGTCTGTATTCCCAGGGACAGACAAACGCCTACCCTGGTTAGAAGCAGCACTGCTCAGCCTCCAGGGTAGAAAGCTCCCCACACCCTCTACCCAAGGAGAAGAGAAGCAAATGGGGTGGCCAGGCTCCAGGATGTGGAGTATTTAGTTTGGTTTCTGCAGTCCAGGTCACCTCCATGGGTGAAGCTCTTCCTTCCTTCTTTTCCACCCAAGTGGCCAAGGTCCTATGGCTGCTGTGGGGCCTCTTCCCTATGAGTCAGCCTAGCCATTCCCCTTCCCCATTCTTCTTCTTCTTTTTTTTTTTTTTTTTGGAGACAGAGTCTCACTCTGTCACCCAAGCTGGAGTGCAGTGGTGTAATCTTAGCTCACTGCCAGCTCTATCAACTGGGCTCAAGTAATTCTCCTGCCTCAGCCTCCCAACTACCTGGGATTACAGGCACCTGCCACCACGCCCAGCTAATTTTTATATTTTTAGTAGAGATGGAGTTTCAACTTGTTGGTCAGGCTGCTCTCGAACTCCCGACCTCAGGTGATCCACCTGCCTCGGCCTCTCAAAGTGCGGGGATTACAGGCATGAGCCACCGCATCTGGCCGAGTCAGCCCAGCCATCCTGACTTTTGGTTCTGGCAAAATTACTCTCTTCTACATCTACCTTCCAAGTAGCTAAATCAGAGGTCTGGCCCTTGGGGCAGGCTTGAAGAATCCCTGTTTTTGGTCCTCAAGAGGTCCTACCAGGGTCTGCGACAATTCCAAGACTTGTGTTCTGAAAGAGGAAAGAAACCTCACATACACACGGCTCTCGCAGAGCTCAGATGAGCCCGTATCGGAGGCAAGGCTTGGGAGGCGGCCCTAAGGTTTGGGTGTGCCATCTATGATAACAGCTAAGAGATTTGAAGCCAGCTGTCTGGGTTCAAACCTCAATTCCAACAACACTGGCTGTTTGATGTTAGACAACGTCCTCAGCCTCTCTGTGGTTCAGTTTCCTCACTGTAAAAGGGCCACAATAAGAGAGCTGCTCTAAAAATTAAGTGAATTGGTGCATATAAGGTACTCAGAACAATGCTTGACACATGGGGGAGTTCAATAGACACGTACTGAACAGAGTAACTTAGCAATTACTAAATATACTCATGCAGGACAGGTGCGGTGGCTCACACCTGTAATTCCAAAACTTTGGGAGGCTGAGGCGAGAGGGTCACTTGAGCCCAGGAGTTTGAGACTAGCATGGGCAACAGAGAAATATTCCGTCTCTAAAACTGTGTGTAACATACATGTATATATACACTCAAATGTTCACAGTGTATTTGTAGTATACAAAATAGCTGGAAAACAGACAACTATTCACAATGGTTACTTCTAGAGAAGGGGGAATGCAAATTTCAGCTTTTTACCCCACACATATATTCTTGTATCATCTGAAATATTTAAGCAAATTGTATGTATAAATTTGCCCCGAAACACATAGCAGAACAATGTAGTTTTCACTCAAAAATCTTCAAATCATGATGGAATTGTCCTGTGAAAGTAAAGTTAGAGAGGTGAAAAGTCTCCCTCCAGCCTAAATGCTCTTTCATATGACCTATATTACACAAACCAATGCAGACATCCCAATCCTTTCCCCACTGTCATAAGAATTTTTCAGTGAACTGCATTCCCCTTTACAAACTAGATGATAGTTAGAGTTACCAGGCAAGAACGTGGATCCAGTTCTGCTTTTTCAAAAGTCAATGTTTCTCACGTTATAGTAATGCATTCTTCAACCGGTCAACTGCCCCCAACACCTGAGCTCTCTGTTGTACACAACTCAACGATGCCTGGGAGAAAACAGGTGCACATTTCACTTAGTAACAACACATCCCGCCTGATTCCTCTGCTGGGCTAGTTCTCAAGTCGTCTTTTTCTAAGCTTTCATTGGGCTCTACCACACGTACCTAGGCTGGGTAAAACACTTGACCAGGTTTTTTTCTTCGAGACCGAGTTTCACTCGGTCGCCCACGCTGGAGTGCAGTGACGTCATCTCGGCTCAGAAGCCCGCGCCCGGGTCCATGCAGCCCCCTCCGCGGCAGACGCGGGGAGCCGGGGAGCAGTGGGGACCGGCCCCCACCGGCAGGGTGACCGGGATCCCCGCGCGGGCCCATGTGGTATCGTAGCAGGCGCGAAGACCCCGGTGCCACCCGAGGCCGAGACAAAGCCCAGGCGCAAGGACCCCGGATCCTGACCTCGGACCCTGCGGAACCCAGCTCGGAGCCGCCACGCCCGGGGCAGAGACCCCCGCCCGGTCCGGAGACCTCGTTGCCCGTTCTCACCTCAGGCCGCCGCCTCGGAGCGCTCGCTCCTCGCCGCGGCGCCTGGGCCGACTGGAGCGCAGCTGAGCAGCCGACAGAGCCGAGGCAGCCTCAACCACGGAGCCCCGGGGCGGGGCCGCTGCCGCTGCTTCAGCCCGTGTTCCACGCTCAGGATCCGGCTCGGATCAAGGAGCTGCAGCTGTCGCGGGGCTGCGGCCGGAACACACACCACGCAGGTGCACAGGGCCCCGCCTGCCGCCCACTGCCCCGCCCCCAGCGGGGCCGGGCGCCCAGGGCCCGCCCCCCGGCCAATGGGGAGCGAGCCGCGCCGAGAGGGCGGGGCCTAGGGGAACAAATGGAGGCTGGGCGGGGCGGTGCTGGGATTGGGCGTACAGGTTTCCGCGGGAAGACGGGACCCAAAAGCTGGCCGGATCCTGGCCTCCTAGAAGACCCAGCTCCACGTCCACCTGCAGTCTGCTCTACAGGACGCCCTCATCTCAAGCCCAGAACTCAGGCTTTTAGGGCAGAGAGCGAGAGACAGGCTTGCTTTACAAAAAGTGAAACTGAGGTCCAAGGAATAGGATTGCCTGCTGCCCGAAGTCACGTAGTCCCATTCACTCATTCACTTTGTGATTCAGCAAACATTTGGAAGCACGTATGGTGGGCTTTAGGAGTGAAGTAGGGCTGGGCGCGGTGGCTCGCGCCTGTAATCCCAGTACTTTGTGGGGCCGAGGCAGGTGGATCACTTGAGGCCAGGAGTTCAAAACCAGCCTGGCCAACAAGATGAAACCCCATCTCTGCTAAAAATACAAAAACTTAGCCGATCGTAGTGGCGCGTACTTATGGTCCCAGCTACTGGGACCTGTGTAAAACAGGACCTGCACCCTGAAGGCACTCACTCAGGGATGCTGCTGGGATGGGTGGATGCACAGTTAAGGTCTTCATGGTGGCTGAGGCTGACCTCATCCCCATCGCTCTTCCCACACACACCTGAACACTCATCACTCCCACGCTCGCACCCACCACTGAAAGCCTGGCCCCTAATCTGATTTGCCTAACAAGGTCTCCAGATGAACAACACATGCTTCCCTACCTCTCCCCTGCTAGGGCCCCACCGTGTTCTGGGATGTACTCAGGGATCAGGAGAACAAAACCTCAGGGAGTGAAAGGACATTCCAGGGTGCAGGCCTCTGCATCCCCCTCCATGCCCTCACCCCTGCCTGACACACCCTCACTCCTGTACCTGACCAGCTCCTACCAACCCTTAAATTCTCACCAAGTTCTGTGGTGGCAGCCACACCCTAAAGTGGCTGACCCCCCAATAACCTATGCCCTTGTATAGTCTTCCTGACCTTGGGTACGAGCAAAACCGGTGACTGGCTTCTAACCCATAGAGCCTGCCAAAAGCAATGGGATGTCACTGTCACAGTGCATCACCTTCGCACACTTGAGAGAAAGGTTCCGCCTGCAGGCGCTGCCGGAGGGAGATGATGTGCTGAGAAAAGACCTTCGGAGGGGCCCCGTAGGCAAGGAAGCAAAAAGCTGGGCCCTTGCCAAGCGGGTCCGAGGAAATGAATTCTGCCAGTAACCTCAGCGGACGTGGAAATGGATTCTGCCCTGGTAGAACCTCAGATGAGGATGCATCCCAGCTGCTTAGCGTGAGATCCCAAGCACAGGACCCGCTAAAATGTGCTCAACTCCTAGTTTGCCAAAATTGGCTTAAAAGTGTGTGTTGTTTTAAGCTTCTACGTTTTTAGTTATTGCCTGTGAAAGTGTTAAAATATGAGACAATAACTTAGGTCCCTTCCCCATCACACACATTCTTCTTTCTGGTATTCATCACAATTATAGTTATTGATTTAAAATCTCCCTCTTGACTGGGTGCAGTGGCTCAGGAGTTCCAGACCAGCCTGGCCAACATGGTGAAACCCTATCTCTACTAAAAATACAAAAATTAGCTAGACGTGGTGGTGCAATCCTGTAATCCCAGCTACTCCGAAGGCTGAGGCAGGAGAATTGCTTGAATCTAGAAGGCAGAGGTTGCAGCGAGCTGAGATGACACCATTGCACTCCAGCCTGAGTGACAAGAACAAAACTCCGTCTCAAAAAAAAAAAAAAAAAAAAAAATTGTCTCTTGCCACTAGCTTGAAGGTCCCATGAGAAGAAAAATGGAAACTCTTGCTCATAACAGTGCCCCAAATGCCCAGCACGGTGTAGTTCTAGGGCAGTGGGTCGATGGTGGCAGCTTCTGGTTGGAGGGCCCAGCTCCTCCCAGCTGCCTTCTCCCTGGTGAGGTTCCATTATAGAGAACAGAATAGTTTCCTGCCTTTCCAGAGTCCCTCTTAGTGGGGATTGGCCAAGTGACATTGTCCTGCCCCGGGAGACATAAGTGGAAATTGGCTGAAAGGTTTCTAGCCATGGTGTGCTGGGGCGATTTGAACCAGGACATGAGAGCTGACCATCCATTGTTCGGGAATTCCGCAAGTTGGTTGTTCAACACCTTCAGTACTTCAAAATATTAAATAATATAAACTCGCAAATTAAAAAATGCATTAGACCAGATGCAGTGGCCCACGTCTAACACATTGGAAGCCTGAGGCAGGAAGATCACTTGAGCCCAGGAGTTCGAGACCAGCTTAGGCACAAAAGGAAGACGCTGTCTCCACAAAAAATTTTAAAATTAGCTAGGCATGGTGGTGTGTGCATCCAATCCTAGCCACTCAGGAGGCTGAGGTGGGAGGATCGCTTGAGCCATCTGTTCAAGTCTCCAATGAGCTATGATAGTGCCACTGCACTCCAGCCTGGGTGACACAGCCAGACCCTATCTCAGAAATAAGCATATTTCATATATCAATAAATTTAAAATAAATGTATATTTATATATACATTTATGTATTGCAATGATATATTTAGACGTAAATATTTATTTCTTGTTTTATTTATTTATTTATTTTGAGATGGAGTTTAACCCTTGTCACCCAGGCTGGAGTGCAGTGACGCAATCTGGGCTCACCATACCCTCCACCTTCCGGGTTCAAGTGATTTTCCTGCCTCAGTCTCCTGAGTAGCTGCGATTACAGGCATGCACAACCATGCCTGGCTAATTTTTGTATCTTTAGTAGAGATAGAATTTCTCCTTGTTGGTCAGGCTAGTCTCGAACTCCTGACCTCAAGTGATCTGCCCACCTCGGCCTCCCAAATTGCTGGGATTACAGGTGTAAGCCACTGTGCCCAGCCTATATGTTATATTTATATATTATAATTATGTATATTAATTTTATATAATTGTATATAAATATAAATATAAAAACTTTCCTTGCCTTCTCTTGTTTCTACCTACAGTCAGTCCCATGACTTCAAATACTATCTACATGTAATAATTTTAAATGTATATATTTTATATATATATATATATTTTTTTTTTTTTTTTGAGACGGAGTCTCGCCCTGTAGCCAGGCTGGAGTGCAATGACGCAGTCTCAGATCACTGCAACCTCTGACTCCCGGGTTCAAGCGATTCTCCTGCCTCAGCTTCCCAAGTAGCTGGGCTTATAGGCTCCCAGCACCACGTCCAACTAATTTTTGTATTTTTAGTAGAGACAGGGTTTTGCCATGTTGGCTAGGTGGGTTTCGAACTCCTGACTTTAATTTATCTCCCGCCTCGGCCTTGTAAAGTGCTGGGAATACAGTGCTGGTCAAAATATTTTTCTGTTTCCAAGCACTTTACATGAGAGGAAAGCGGAGAATAAATCATCTGACACTCTACTGTTAAAAAAAATCTTTGTGCCTCTCTTCTTTTCATCTTTCCTAAGTGTACATATTACCAAAATGTCTTTACGTTGAGGTCCCCACGTGAAAACTTTACAGGGTGTTGAGTTCTCAACCACCCTCCTGTCTTTTCCTACTCCTGGCATTTTAGAACTGTCTGGGGATGACCCAGGATACCCACAGTGGCCATGTCTTTTGGAGGGTCTAGTGAGTATCAGCCCGGGGTCATCTCATCGCCAAGGACAGCCTGAGGTAGGGGGTAGTGTCTCTCAGGGGAGTAGCTGGATGCTCTTGGCCTTAGAGGAATCTCCTGGTATAGTTTCATCTAAAATGGTGACCCCTTAGGGTTATTAAAATTTTAGGACATTAAAATGAATGGACAATACAACGTAATGTGATTAAAGCTAGGTCATGAAAACTGTTCCTCCAGCCGGAGTTTTTATTCCTCGGAGACACATTGATGGTCTGCCAATGGGATGGTGATATTGAGAGGAAAAGGCAGAAATGGTTTCTGCGCTCTAGATTGTCTCAGACTTGTGAAGAGAGAAAAACTGTCCCAAAGGACAAGGAAAACCCACCCCAGAGAGGATGTGCAACAACCTGAACATGAAAATGCACTGAAGGCGCACAGGAGGACAAAGAGCAGTGCTAGTGCCTCCTAGGTGGTCAATGAGTACTTTACTGAACAGGATGGGTATCCCGAGGGATAGAATGGCCTGCTGTGACACTTAGAAAGGTGTTGGAGTCTGCACTGTCTCTCCCTGAATTTGTTACCTTGAAAAGGCTTCTCCACTTATTTGAGTTTCCGTTTTTCATTGACTGTAAGATATATTTTATCTGTATAGCTTGAAAGATAAACATACTATTTCCAAAGAGGCAAAGTAAAATGATGTATTTTATTTGCTAAAAATTCCTATTTATTTCTTCCCCAGAGTGAGTGTAGTAAGTTTTAAAGGTCTGTTCTTTTCAAGGGTAATTTCAAATGGAATTGTAGGACTTAGCTTTGTCAACGCTACCGCTGAAATAAAAGTGTGATAGATAAATTGATGATTTACAAAGATTCACCAAAATGTCAGTTTCGCTCTTGTAGCATGGTGAAGAATTTATGACAGCGGACACATCTGTATCCTCTTATCTGGATACCTGAGGGTTTTTTTTTTTTTTTTTTTTTTGGAGACACTGTCTTGCTCTGTAGCCTGACTGGAGTGCAGTGGCGCCAACTCTGCTTACTGCAACCTCCGCCTCCCGGGTTCAAGTGATTCTCCTGTGTCAGCCTCCTGAGTAACTGGGATTATAGGCAGCCACCACCATACGCAGCTAATTTTTGTGTTTTTAGTAAACATGGGGTATTAGGCCTGGCACAATGGCTCAGGCCTGCAATCCCAGCACTTTGGGAGGCCAAGGTGGGCGGATCATGAGGTCAGGAGTTCCACAGCAGCCTGACTAACATGATGAAAACCTGTCTCTATTAAAAATACAAAAAAATTCGCTGAGCCTGGTGGCAGGCACCTGTAATCCCAGCTACTCGGGAGGCTGAGGCAAGAGAATTGCTTGAACCCGGGAGGTGGAGGTTGCAGTGAGCCAAGATGTTGCCACTGCACCCCAGCCCAAGCGACAATGTGAGACTCCGTCTCAAAAAACAAACAAACAAACAAACAAACAAACAACAAAACGACAGGGTTTTGATATGTTGGTCAGGCTGGTCTCAAACTCCTGACCGCAGGTGATCGCCCTCCTCAACCTCCCAAGCTGCTGGGATTACAGGCGTGAGCCACCATGCCCTGCCCACTCTATTTTCTTTTTATTCCCTAAATTTTAATATGTTTGAGTTTGTCTGTTCCTTTATTACTGTTTTCTTACATAAAAGAAATTCTGCCTAATCCTTCGTAAAAAAAAAAAAAAAAAAAGTCTTCCTGTGACTTCTGAAAGTGTTCTGGTTTTATCTTTCACATTTGAATATATAATAAGTTGATTATGGTTCATGGAATAGAGAAGAATACAATGCATTTTCCCAAGTAGATGCCAGCCTGGTTTGTCTCATATTTTAAAATGCATGTGATTTCTTTTTCTATTCTACAGTGCCTACTCTATCATTCATCAACTTTCCATATACATGCTGGGTTATTAACACTTTTTTTTCCCTTTGATCTGCTTGTTCATCTCTCTGCTAATACTGTGCTGTCCTGAATATTTTCGTTTGAAAATCTTAGAAGTATGTTAGACAAGCCATCACTCTTTTTTTAGATGACTAAAAATCATTAGACATTTGTCATTTTTACTAGGTAAGAAAAAGTAGTTTTTCTTGCCCAAAAACAACCTGAGTTGGGAATTTATGTGATTTCATAGGAATAACATCTGGAAGTGGTGATATAAATGTCATTTTAAAAAACATGTGTCGCATTTCCTCTTATTCTTTTCTACCTTGATATTGTGCAATAGAAATTTTTAAAATTGTGGCATTAGTATTACCAAATATCAATTATTGGTTTTATTTACTACTCAGTTAAATCTAATGAGCCTACTCTGTCTTGGTGTAATCGCATGGCATGGGCTCAACTCCCCAGTTAACAAGTGACAGCACGTGTAAAATATTGTCTACCAGGGAAACTCATTGAACACTTAGTGTTCAGACTGTGTTTTGGTGTCTGGTTCCCTAAGCACCACTGCAGTGACACAAAATAATAGACGTTCAGCAGAAAAAGTTTTGGCAAATATAAGCCATTTAGATGCAGTGAGTCATTCTTATTACTTGGGTTGGTGGAATCGCTTTCAAAATGTAAGTTACTAATACAAACAAAGATGGAACTTTGTGAGCAGGCGTTTTTAAGAATAAGTAGTCTCAGGACTGATAATATTAACTCTCTTATGCACATCAGGTAGGACTTTATTATGACAGATACTAGAAATGTACAAAGTGAAGTTAAATGGTAACTCCTAGCAGCACATCTTACGCCCTGGATTCTCTAATAAGATGGGAGTTTCTACTTTGCTGTTGCCTTTTTGAATAGTTCAATTCTAGCATTCGTACTGCTGTGTGGGAGGGAGTATGTGTGAACAGAGTAAGAGTTGTGACAATCAAGTCACAGAATAAATGCTTGAAATTTTAGAATCATGTAAACAGCTTATGGATTGAGTATAGATTCCCAGTGCTGTCAGTCCCACCCATCCTTCTACCCACATGTGTGGAATGTTCTAGGACTCCGTGGCTTTTGAGGATGTGGCTGTGAACTTTACCCAGGAGGAATGGGCTTTGCTAGATTCTTCTCAGAAGATTCTCTGCAGAGAAGTGATGCAGGAAACCTTCAGGAATCTGGCTTCTGTAGGTGAGAATGACAAAACATTTCACTTAATTACAGAACTATTTCCCTATCATCAGTGTTATTTGTGATTTGGAATGTGGCAAGGGAATGATTTGGTGAAGAAATCAGGCATGGGCACTCTGTACAATGAACATGAAATCTAGTAATGTTTCTATAGTGTGTAATAATTTATGATAATTTTGTGGGTCTGTATTTTAGGAAAGAAATGGAAAGGCCAGAATACTGAAGATCACTTTGAAAAATCTGGGAAAGAGATAAGATAATTTGCACTGAGAAGAGGAAATAAAGTCCTCTGAAGGAATCTTAGCTTGTCATGAACTTAAAAACAAGCGATCAAAACAAGTAAGAGTCACTTGAAATTTATTTCTTTTTAGAAAAATTTCACCCAAAATGTAATGTGCTTCAGTGTAGCAGTCAGTGTTTGGAAAACAGTTTACTTGAAAATAGTACTACAAAATTGTGTACATGAATGTTACTAATTTGGTCATAGCCATGCAGGTGGTAGCGGTGTTTTCAGTAGTAACCCATTTACTTTCAAATAATTCAGTCATGGCAAAAAAAAAAAAAAAAAAGCATTTCCCTTGGTATTGGTAGCAGTGTAAGTCAAAGACCTATTAATAAGTAGAAAGTTATTAAACCAAGCAATAATAATGTGCTTGTCTTTTTTTTTTTTTTTACAGAATTCATATGATACAGAGACTGTGTGAAAGCAAAGACGGTAGTCAGTATGGACAGTTGTCAGCCAAATTCCAAAGCTTGATCTGAATGAGAACATTTCTCCTGGATTAAAACAATGGGAATGAAGTATTTGTGGAAAAGTCTTTGTACGTCATTCCCTCCTTAATAGGCACATCTTAGCTCACTCAGGATACAAACCATATGGAGAGAAGCAATATAAATGTGAACAGTGTGGGAAACTCTTCGTTTCTGTTCCAGGTGTTAGAAGACACATGATAATGCACAATGGAAATCCAGTTATAAATGTACTATATGTGGGAAATCTTTTTATGTTCTCAATTCAATTGAAAGACATCAGAGAACTCACACAGGAGAAAAACCCTATAAATGTAAACAATGTGGTAAAGCGTTCACTGTTTCCGGTTCTTGTCTAATACATGAACGAACTCACACTAGAGAGAAACCCTACGAATGTAAGGAATGTGGAAAAACATTCAGATTTTCTTGTTCCTTTAAGACGCATGAAAGGACTCACACGGGAGAAAGACCCTATAAATGTACCAAATGTGATAAAGCCGTCAGCTGTTCCACTTCCCTTGGTTACTATGGAGGCATTCATACTGGAGAGAGACCCTATGAATGTAAACAACGTGGCAAAGCCTTTAGTCATTTGAGTTCCCTTTGTAACCATAGAAGTACTCATACTGGAGAGAAACCCTATGAATGTAAACAATGTGACCAAGCCTTCAGTCGCCTCAGTTCCCTTCACCTCCATGAAAGAATTCATACTGAAGAAAAACTCTATGAATGTCAGAGATGCGGTAAAGCCTACATTCGTTCCAGTCAGTTTACTCGCCATGAAAGAAGTCATGATATAGAGGCTGGGTGTAGTGACTCAGCCTATAATCCCAGCACTTTGGGAGGCCAAGGAGTGTGTATTGCTTGAGCCCAGGAGTTTATAACCAGCCTGGATTAAAACAATGTGAAACAACCTGGGCATCATGGTGAAACCCTGTCTCTACAAAAAATAAAATAATGCCAGGCGCGGTGGCTCACGCCAGCTACTCGGGAGGCTGAGGCAGGAGAAGGGCGTGAACCCGGGAGGCGGAGCTTGCAGTGAGCCGAGATCGCACCACTGCACGCCAGCCTGGGCGACACAGCGAGACTCCGTCTCAAAACAAATAAATAAATAAAAATAATTAGCTGGGCATGGTGGCACATTTCAGTGGTCTTAGTTCTTTTTCAAGGACATAAAAAGCAATGGGGTGTTGGGGGAAAGCCCTGTGCATGCAGATCACAAGGTCAGGAGATCGAGACCATCCTGGCCAACATGGTGAAACCTCGTCTCTACTAAAAATACAAAAATTAGCTGGGTGTGGTAGCATATGGTTGTAATCCCAGCTACTCAGGAGGCTGAGGCAGTAGAATCACTTGAACCCAGGAGGCGGAGGTTTCAGTGACCCGAGATTGTGCCACTGCACTCCAGCCTGGTGACAGAGTGAGACTCCATTTCTAAATAAATAAATCAGTAAACAAATAAATAAATAAAGCCCCTTGAATGTAAGAAATGTGGTAAAACATTTACTCTTTCCCATTCTCTCATAAACATGAAAAGGCTCACACTGCAGAGAAACCTTAAGAATGTAGGAAATGTGGTCAAACCTTCAGATTTTCCTGTTTTTGAAGATTTGGGAGGCCTCAGACTGGAGAAAAGCCTTTTGAATTTAAATTTGTGGTAAGGCCTTCAGTTGTGTTAGTTTCATTTGAAGACATCAGCTCAGTCCTGAGAAAAACCCTATGAATGTCCAGAACGTGGGAATGTTTCATTTCTCTCATCCCCACTCAAGGACATATGAAAATGCACACTGTAGCTGGCTGGACCTTGTAAATACAAGAACGTACACAGGGTTAAGACTCTAATAGTTTAGAAACTGCAAGAATATTTTCAGTTTTCACATTGACTTGAAAAGTCATGTGAAAACTCCCATGGGAAAGAAGCTCTATAAGTGAAGCTTTTCTAATTTGGAAAGCCTGATGCAAATTAATTATCGTGCAGTGTTTGAAAAAAGTGTATGAAATGTTACACAAGTTACAAGTATATTGTTTTTATCAGTGGCTCATTCTTAAAGAGTCTTGAGTATGCATTTCACGTTGTTTTGCAGGGAAAGCTTGAGGTGAGAGTTCTGTAAATGCTCTTTAAGCAGTAGTACTTGAGTTTCATAGATAATGAGATTAAGTTTGTTGGTAGAATTTTTGTCTATTCATTTGATAATGTGCTGGATTCATGGTTGAATTTTGATGTTTTTCTAATATGTAGGTAAGTTCAATTTTTTTATTTCATTATTATCTTTTTTTGAGATAGAGTCTCACTCTGTTGCCCAGGCTGGAGTGCAGTGGTGCGATCTCGGCTCACTGCAACCTCCACTTCCTAGGTTTAAGCGATTCTCCTGCCTCAGCCTCCTGAGTACTTGAGACTACAAGCGCCTGTCACTACATCCAGCTAATTCTTTGTATTTTTAGTAGAGACAGGATTTTGCCATGTTGGCTAGGCTGGTCTTGAACTCCTGACCTCATGATTTGCCTGCCTCGGCCTCCCAACGTGCTGGGATTACAGACATGAGCCACCGTGCCCGGCCAGGTAAGTTTCATTTGTATGTATTGCCCTGTGATTAATGGACCAGTGAATAATGATTGTGAATTGTTGAGATAGTCTTACTAGTCTCATTTGGTAAACTTTGATTATACCTTGTTCATTATACACATTCCACCTTTCTTTATTAAAGGAAAAATTACTCTTGATGTAAAGATGTTTCTTTTTTGCTAATACTGAGTTGGTATTAATTCCTAAGTACATAAAGTTTATCATAGAGTATCATCTCGTGAGTTCTTTGCATCTGTTGCCCTTTATTCTTCATTATTTCTTTCTGTTATTTGGATCGTTCACTTTGAATGAAGGAGAGAGGACTGTCATAGGACGATACGTTGTAACCAATCTGAGGGAGGAAGCATTCAGTCTCTCAGTCACATATGATAACATTGAGCTTTTCATCGATCCCTTTGGTATTGTAGTAGATCGTATTACACCATTAAGGTATGATAGTTTACATATTGTATTTTAGAGTATTACAGTCTTACCAGTCAGTGTCACATGATTCAGTTCCCTACCAGCCAACAGACAAACCAATCACGTACTCCTGTAGGAACAAAGGAACATCCTCAGCCGGGCACAGTGACTCACGCCTGTAATCCCAGCACTTAGGGAGGTCGAGGCGGGCAGATCACGAGGTCAGGAGATTGAGACCATCCTGGCTAACACGGTGAAACCCCGTCTCTACTAAAACTACAAAAAATCAGCCACGCATGGTGGTGGGCACCTGTAGTCCCAGCTTCTAGGGAGGCTGAGGCAGGAGAATGGCATGAACATGGGAGACGGAACTTGCAGTGAGCCGAGATCACACCACTGCACTCCAGCAAGGGTGATAGAGTGAGATTCTGTCTCAAAAAAAAGGAAAAAAAAAAGGAACATCCTCACTTTTTTAATGTGATACCACTCCCTGCTCCCAAGTTAATCCCTGTTTGGGCCTGTGGGAGCTTACGCCATCTTCCTGTATGTAATTAATAACTGATGTCTGGCTTATCTGTTTAGTAATAGATATTATGTGTTTAACGGTGCCAGTAAACTTAGGGTGCTCATTTCTTCCTCACCAGTGGGGTGCATGAGACGCTATTGAAACAATTGGCAATGCAACACGAATGGAATGGACCAGCCCTCATGCAGGACACCTGCTCAACTTGACCTACCTGCTGTCGGCTGATGGTTCCGTAACACATCAGCAGTCACCTGAGTCAGAACCATGAGCTGACGATGGGCCTTCCCTTTGTTCTGCACAGTGTTTTTTGCACAGTGTTTTGTGGTCTTCAGGTGTTGTCATCTTCTCCCACACTAAAATGCTCTCATCTCCTAGACATGAATGTTTAATTGCACCCCAGCATGACATTTGGCCTGTGCTTAACAGGCAGTTTTGAGGCCCTGGATTATTAATGCACAGAAGCACAGCACATAAGCCGACACTTAAGTCCTAATTAGCAAGAATCAGGCTGTATCTCTGTAGTCCCTGCATCTACTCTGGTCACCATCTCTGTATGTTTAGGGCAGCCATGTGAACATTATTAATTACTGTACACTCCAAGACAATAGTAATTATGTAGGCAGAAGTAGTGGCCTTGTTTGTTTCTTGTGCTGCTGCTCCCCTTGCCGCTGTCCCCTACACCCTCCTGATGAGGTGTACATCCATGGTGCCTCATGGTTCAAGAGAACTAGTAGATGGCTCACAAGAACACTCTGTCGCTACTGTCTGTGCCTCTGTCACAACAAATATCCTGATCCTTCAGTTTTAAGGGTGCAGGGCCATTTTCCTCCCTTTCTTACTGGTAGTTCTCAAGATAACTGTATGATATGCTGGGAATGCAATATCCTGATAATCAGGTGACATTGGTCAGAACAGCCCAGGCTCTGTTAGAGTCCCTGCTTGAAACAGAGTGGCCTTTAACGTTTGTGTGCAGCAAACCACATCGTGGGAGAAAACCCAAGGTGGGCTGCTTTCTGGGTTCCCTCAGTTGTAGTGCAAGTGAAGCATTTACAGTCAAAACTCCATCCATCTGCTATGGGTAGCCTTCCTGATCTTGTGGTAGCGGTTCATATTGAATCCTAGGCTTCTGTTGTCTTTTGTTTGCTATTTGTAAGTAATAAATTCACTTCATGGAATTTATGTATGGATGTGTTTGGTCTCATTGTACTCAGAAAAGTTGGTAGCCATTACACTGTGAACCCGCTTCATAATTAGTGAAAACACCTATGCCCCCCTTGTGCCACAGCAAGGAGGTTAATTCAGCCAAACATAAACTTCATGTTCCTAAAACCCTGTAGCACAATTATTACAATGTGGGAGGCCTTTAACAATGGTGATGTTGATTTGAAGAACTCTGAAGGAAGAAATTTACACAAATGGGTTGGGTACACGGGAGTCCCTCCTAACTTAAAGCAAACCTTACTCCCCTCTGCCTAAAAAGAGTGGAGAGGGCAGGCACGGTGGCTCAGGCCTGTAATCCGAGCACTTTGGGAGGCCGAGGTGGGCAGATTACAAGATTAGGGGTTCAAGACCAGCCTGACCAACATGGGGAAGCCACATCTCTACTAAAAATACAAAAATTAGCCGGGCGTGGTGGTGGGCACCTGTAATCCCAGCTACTTGGGAGGCTGAGGCAGGAGAATTGCTTGAACCTGGGAGGTGGAGGTTGAAGTGAATCAAGACCATGCCACTGCACTCCAGTCTGGGTGAGAGGGCAAGACTCCGTCTCAGGGGAAAAAAAAAAAAAAAGTGGATAAGAACTGAAACAGGTTTAAAATTTCACCTAATTGGAAATGCAAACTTACAAAAATAATATTTAAAATAAAATGCTAAATGAGTGCTCATTGAATTTTATGCCTCCACAAAGTAGGTTGTGAATTAACTTCCACATCTGTTGAAAGCCATCAAAGTTGGGAAGCCTGCATGTCTGAAATTCACATGTGGCTCAAATAAGAATTATACCTGAGGATACCCAAAATTTTAAATATGGTATCCCCTGTGATATTATGAGGAATTACTGTACATAAAACAGGTTGCCTTCCTTTAACTCTGAAAATCATATTATCTTGCCTAAATTCTCCAAAACGCATCGCTGTGCAGTATCCTATAGTGGACATAGGTTTCCTGACCAATGAGCACTAAAAGTAAGTGTGTGCGACTCACCTATGTTCTTATCAAAATGGAAATCCCCGAATCCCACCAGTTAGAATAACATGACAGAATATCAGGTTTTTGGAATATATAGGTTTTCTGTAAGGTTATTAGGTATTGATTCCATTTTTAAAGTAGGTATCAATATTTTTAGATTACCTATTTCTCCTATGTTTTAGTATTAATAGATTGTGTCTTTTAATTCATCCAGTTGGTCCAATTTACCAAGTTTGTGGGTTATGGAGATTGTAATATTGTTTATTATTTTATCATCCATGGGCTCTCTAATATAAAGGCCTCTTTTAATTCTTCTATTATTAGGTTGGTGCCAAAGTAATTGTGGTTTTGGACCTTGAATTTTAAATTTTTATAACTAGGCTGCAACACATGTTTATTAATCAAAATAGAACCCATTACAATGGACTGGGCACAGTGGCTTACTCCTGTAATCCCAGCACTTTGGGAAACTAAGTCGGGTGAATCAGGAGGTCAGGAGTTTGAGACCAGCCTGACCAATGTGGTGAAATCCCGTCTCTACTAAAAATACAAGAAGTAGCCAGTGTGGTGGCAAGTGCCTGTAATCCCAGCTACTCAAGAGCCTGAGGCAGGAGAATCTCTTGAACCCAGGAGGCAGAGGTTGCAGTGAGCCAAGATTGCACCTTTGCACTCTGGCCTGGGCGACAGAGTGAGACTAGGTCTTAAAAAAAAAAAAAGAAACCATTACATTGAACACATTTTTGCCAATGAGAAACAAACTTGTTTATTCCGTGCTTTCAGGGTTCGATGAACTCTTGGAACGCATTTTCTGCATCCTGATGGTTGTGTAAGTGTTTTCCCTGCAAAAAGTTGTCAAGATGCTTAAAGAAGTGGTAGTTGGTTGGCGAGAGTTCAGGTGAATATGGCAGATGAGACAAAACTTCATAGCCCAGTTTATTCAACTTTTGAAGTCCTGGTTGTATGACATGTGGTCATGCGTTGTGGAGAACTGGGCCCTTCATGTTGACCAGTGCCAGCTCCAGGTGCTGCAGTTTTCCATGCATCTCATCGATTAACTTGGCATACTTCTCAGATGTAATGATTTCACCAGGATTCAAAAAGTGTAGTGGATCAGAAGACTGGCATCTGACCACCAAACAGTGACCAGGACCTTTTTTTGGTACAAGTTTGACTTCGGGAAGTGGTTTGGAGCTTCTTCTCAGTCCAACCAGTGAGCTGGCTGTTGTATGAAATCCACTTTTCGTGGCATGTCACAATCTGATCAAGAAATGGTTCATTGTTGTTTCATAGAATAAGAGAAGATGACACTTCAAAAGGATGATTTTTAAAATATTTGGTCAGCTCATGAGGCACCCACTTATCAAGATTTTTCAGCTTTCCAATTGGCTTCAAATGCTGGATGACCATAGAATGGTCGACATTCAGTTTTTCGCCAAGTTCTCGTGTATCTGTAAGAGGATCGAATTCAGTGGTTGCTCTCAATTGGTCGTTATCAACTTCTGGCCCAGAGCCTGGGGCTGAGGCTGCCATGACCACCCTGTTCTCTACTTTCTGTTGCACTTGGGCCCAGAGGCTGGGGCTGAGGCCTCCATGACCACCCTGTTCTCTTCCTTCTGGGGTCCCCAGGAAGCTCCCAGGACTGAATGATCCCCACAAATACAGTGGCCAGGATGGGAGGGCTGGAGGTCAACTACATCCCCCCCCGCCACCACAACCAAGAGGCCCCCATGGAGGTTGGCCCCGAGATGTGGGTCCCTGTGGGATGCAGGCTCCCACGGATACTTCAGGGGATGAGCACGGGTCCTCCTGGCTGACAGGACCTGGTGGGCACTGGGTGTGCGGGGCCTGTACAGGTGGGTTGGACAGAACTGGGCCTAACCAGGGAGCCGGAGACTGGTGTGTCTTCCAGATTTCCTATGAGATCCCCTATCTGGTCATAGATGATGTTGATTGCTCTGAATCCCTGTAAGGTGTTAGGCGCTCCATTCTTACCAAATTTATTTTGTTACCTGGTAGAACTTGGCTCATAAAGAAGAAAATGGTGAAGAGGAGGACAGGAATCCTCATGACTGAAGAAAGAAGAAAGTTTGGCTTCATTTCCAGGAGGCAGAGAAAACTTCCATCCGTGGCTCTCTAGCACCAGTGGAATGTCTCTGTTTGGATAAGAAGAGCCTTTCTGTACCTCATTAGGGATATTCATAGATAGAGGTGTTCTATGCATGCAAAATTGCTTTGATGGGAGGACTGATGTGGCTGCACAGTTTTGGCCAGAAAACCTTGTTAAATGGGAACATAAGCTACAAACATTTTGGCAAAAGATGAAAGTTTATGAACAAACAACCATTTATATTGTTACAATAAGTTAGACTGTGTTGAGAAACCAGTTGCTTTCGTTAATGACCAGACAATTTTTTAGCGAACACTTCCCAGACTTTACTAGCCCTGATAAGAATTAATCACCCCACTTGCTCCTGGTCTGAAACCCCAAAGTGCTTTGTTGATGTTACAGTGCTTACTGCTTTGTATGTTAGATTAGTGAATGTATATTTGCCTCTTCCACTACTGTATGAGCTTCTTGCTTGCTAGGACAAGGCTATATTCCTCAGAGCAGAGGAGGGAGTTGAATCATGCGGCCATTTATTCTCAAATCCTCTTCACCAAGTGGAACAAAACAGAACAGCGAAAGACCACTGCACATGGAAGCAGGAGGTCTGGATTTGGGTTCTAGATCTCTAGATCGATTACTAACTGGAGGTATGGATATAGTCAGGAAAATTGTCTTCCTTAGGTGTTTCCTTGATAGCACCTATAAATGTTGAGATCTGTTGGATCTAGATCAGGGGATTCTCAATCATTACTATGCATAAAATCAACTGGAAGAGTTGCTTTGGTATACAGACGCTTAGTTCCATCTCGTGATATTTTTACTGTTTTTTAAAATTGATCTAGTATTTTTCATTAAATAATGTAAACTTTCTTAGTCTACATCTAATACAACTCCCACCGGCATACAAATACATTGAATGATATTAGCAGCAGAATCTTTAAATAAAGTAACCATATACAACTATTAAACCACTTTTTTTCATTACTTATTATTTCATGCTGTTTGTCACCATTGTCATCATAATCAGCATCATCCTACATCGCTGAACACCCATTACGAACCATATGGCATAAACATTTTTCCTACTCGTAAGGAGCATATATTCTCTATATGCATATGAAATTAATGTCTGAACAAAGTGGCTTAAACAAGGCAGAAGTTTATTTCTTTCTCACTTATATCTATAGTTACACCTATCATGGCTGGTACAGATGCTTGCCAAATTCATTAGGGACGCAGGCCCCTTCCAGCTGTCTGCTCTGCTGTGCTTTAGAAGAGGCCCCAGTTTGGCTGGTAAATGCCCACCTATCATTTTTTAATTCCAGGCACCAGGAAAGAAAATAGCCAAGAGAGAAAAACAAGGGAACATCTACCCCTCTTTTTAAATTTTTTAACCAGCCCCCTCTTCTTTTTTTTAACCCAATTTGTTGAGCTATGATTACATTTAAAAAGCTGTACATGTTTAAGGTATGCGTCTCAGTGAGTCTGGGGATAAGTATACATCATGAACACCACTACCCTTAAGATTATACACACATCCTTCACCGCCCAAAGTCCCCCCCATTATTATTATTATTATTACTGGTAAGAAATGTTGGTAAGAACACAAAATCCACCCTTTTAGCAAATTTTCAGTATGCAACACAGCATTCTTAGCTCTAAGCACTATGCTGTAAATGAGACCTCCAGAACTTACTTATATGGTATATCTGAAACTTTGTGCTCTAACCATATCTACCCATTTCCCCTGCACCACGGCCCCTGGTAACCACCATTCTCCTCTCTGCTTTTGTGAGTTTGTCTATTTTAGATTTCAAATGCAAGTGAAATCATACAGTAATTGTCATTCTGTGGCTGGCCTATTTCATATAACATAATGCCCTCAAAGTCCACCCATGTTGTCACAAATGACATGATTTCATCATTATGTAACACTGAATAATATTCCAATGCATATATGTATTACCCGTTTATCCTGATACTCTCCCTCCACCTGCCTCCCAACAGGCCCCAGTGTGTGTTGTTCCCCTCTCAGTACTCATGTGTTCTCATTGTTCTGCTTCCACTTGTAAGTGAGAACATGCAGTGTTTGATTTTCTGTTCCCGGGTTAGTTTGCTGAGGATAATGGCTTCCAGCTCCATCTATGTCCCTGCAAAGGACATGATCTCATTCCCTTTTATGACCGCATAGTATTTCATGGTGTATATGTACCACATTTTCTTTATCCAGTCTATCATTGATGGACATTTGGGTTGATTCCATGTCTTTGCTATTGTGACTAGTGCTGCAATGAACATGTGTGTGCATGTATCTTTATAACAGAATGATTTATATTCCTTTGGGTATATACACAGTAATGAGCTTGCTGGGTCAAGTGATCTTTCTGGTTCTAGGTCTTTGACGAATCACCATACTGTCTTCCACAATGGTTGAACTAATTTACATTCCACCAACAATGTGAAAGTGTTCCTATATCTCAACAGTCTCATCAGCAGGTAGTTTTATTTAAAAAATTTTTGAGAAACCTTCATAATATTATCCAAAATGGCCATAGTAGTTTGTATTTCCACCGTGAGTATACAAGGGTTATCTTTTATCCACATCCTCACTAATACTTGCTATTCATCTTTTTGATAACAGCTATTCTAAGAGGTATCAGGTGACATTTCATGGTGGTTTTTATTTGCATCCCCCTGACAATTAGAGATGGTAAGAATTTTGTCATATATTTGTTGGCCATTTGTATCTTTTCTTCTTGGAAACGACTATTCAGATCTTCACCTGTTTAAAAAGAAATTTCAACTTTTATTTTAGATTCAGTGAATGCATGTGCAGGGTTTTACATGGGCACATTGTGTGATGCTGAGGCTTGGAGTATGAATGATCTTGTAACCCAGGTAGAAAACATAGTATTTCATGGTGTATATGTTTTTCAGGTCTTGGTCCCCATCTTCCCTTCCCCTTCTTGTAGTCCCCAGTATCCGTTGTTCCCATCTTTACATCCATGTGTAATCAGTGCTTTGTTCTTACTTATAACTAAGAACATATGGTATTTGGTTTTTTCTTCCTGCATTATTTTAGAATAATGGCCTCTAGCTGCATCCATGTTGGTGCAAAGGACATAATTTTTTTAATGGTTGCATAGTATTCCATGGTGTACATATACTATATTTTCTCTATCACGTCTTTGCTATTGCAAATAATGCTATAATAAATATATGAGTGCACACGTCTTTATGGTAGAACAATTTATTTTCCTTTGGATACAAGGGTCAGTCCCCATGGCTGCTGTCAAGGGTTGCGTTGAGTGCCTGCAGCTTTTCCAGGCTCAGGGTGCAAGCTGTCAGTGGATCTATCATTCTGGGGTCTGGAGGATGGTGGCCGTCTTCTCAGACCTCCACTAGGCAGTGCCCCAGTGGGGACTCTGTGGGGGCTCCTACCCCATATTCTCCCTCTGTACTGCTATAGTAGACATTTGCCATGAGGTCTCCACCCCAGCAGGCTTCTACTGGACATGCAGGCTTTTCCATACATCTTTTGAAATCCAGGCGAATGTTTCTGATATGGTTTGGCTCTGTGTCCCCCCCCAAATCTCACCTCAAATTGCACTCCCACAATTCCCACATGTTGTGGGGGGACCCAGTGGGAAATAATTGAATCATGGGGGCAGTTTCTCCCATATCGTTCTCGTGGTAGTGAATAAGTCTTACGAGTTCTGATGGTTTGATAAGGCGAAACCAGTTTTGCTTGGCTCTCATTCTCTCACTTGCCTGCTGTGATGTAAGAAATTCCTTTCGCCTTCTGCCTCCCCCCAGCCATGTGGAACTGTAAGTCCAATGAATCTTCTTTCTTTTGTAAATTGCTCAGTCTCGGGTATGTCTTTATCAGCAGCGCACTCCTGTACTTTGTGCAACTGCAGGTTTAATATCCCATGGAAACTGCCAAGGCTTATGGCTTGCACCCTCAAAGCAGTGACCCAAACTGTGTCTGGGACCTTTTTAGCCATGGCTGGAGCTGGAGTGGTTGGGAGGTAGAATGCTGTGAGCACTGTCCTGTGCTTGCCCTGGGTGGTGCAGCCCTAGGCCCAGCCCACAAAATCAGTCTTCCCTTATAGGCCTCCAGACCTTTGAAGGGAGGCGCTGCCACCAGCCAAGGACTCTGAAATGCCTTTCAGGCTCTTTCTTCATTGTCTTCTATTAGCATCTTCTTTCCTTTTAGTTATGCAAATGTCTTCAGCCTGCTTGAATTTCAGAGGATACCAATGGCCTTAAAAGTACCATATGACCCCTAACACTTCCTGACTTCATTTCTGCAACATATTTTATTTTTTTACATCACCATGAATATTGAAACTTTTTATATCTATTCACTTTCCATTTGTTTTCAAGTCCAGCTTACTTCCAAATAATTTTAGAATGTAGAGTCTCCATAAGACACGAGTTTGTCTGGTTTCTTGCTGTACCCCATGACTGCGAATGCCTTCTAGTACATATAATACACTCAAAAGTACTTATGAGGCCGGATGCGGTGGTCCACTCCTGTAATCTCAGGACTTTGGGAGGCCGAGGTAGGCGGATCACGAGGTCAGGAGTTCTAGACCACCCCGGCTAATGCGGGTGAAACCCCGTCTCTACTAAAAAAAATACAAAAAAATAGCCGGACGTGGTGTCGGGCGCCTGTAGTCCCAGCTACTTGGGAGGCTGGGGCAGGAGAATGGCTTGAACCCGGGAGGCAGAGCTTGCAGAGAGCCGAGATCGCACCACTGCGCTCTAGCCTGGGCGACAGAGCAAAACTCCATCTCAAAAAAAAAAAAAATAAGCACTTATGAATGAAAAAAGGAATGAATCTCCCTATTTTTCCTTCAAAATAGCCTTCACTCTTTGGTTTCCAAGTTGATGTGGGGTTTTTAGTAATTGTCTCAAAAATCCAATCAAATTGAACCGGGTGTGGGAAGTTTTGATTAGGTTCGGTATCTGTGCAACCAGGGCATGTCTCTTGGAATGTAGTGCTGATTAGGTTTATTAATTGTTTTTTCCTATATAAGGGGAAGTCAATCGGAGGATGCGTTTTCCCAGAGGAGCATCAGAAGAGTTTAAAACCTTGGGGGAAGAGAGTCTTGCTTCTTGCTTGTGGGACTTGCCTTGGAAGGTAGATAAGTTCACAGCATCCTCCGACTTTTTATTTTTGGTGAGTTCTCCGAGCACTGAGATGTGAACCGGCCTCATTCCCTTACAATGATACTGTTACCAGTAGAAGAGATTCGAGTTACTGGCAGCATATCTGCATGGGTCCATAAGCAACTTCAGTCCTTGCCTCCTCAGAAGAAAGAATTCGACTGAAGGGCATACAGCAGAAAAAGAGACTAAGTTTCAGAGCAGGAGTGGAAGTTTATTTAGAAAGGTTTCAGAACAGAAAGGAAAGGAAAATTCTCTTGGAAGAGACCCAAGTGGATGCCTGAAGGTGCAAGAGAGAAAAGAGAAGGGCCTTTAACCTTGATCCTGGGATGGGCTTGCCTCTTTCCCATGATTCTTCCTTTAGGGAGAGTTTCCGGCATGCACAGTGCTTTCCTTACCCTTTGGAATTGAGCATGCACGGTGTGTTTAGGGAGTTATGTGCATGTCCATCTGAGGCTTTCTTTCCTTTTCCAGTGGAGTGTGTCCCCGGAAGAGTATACTTTGTCATTTTTGTCTCTTAACATGAACGCCCAAGAAGTTGCTTCTTCCTGGAGTCTGCATTTAATTAACATTTTTGATGTTAACAGGTATAGACCACCATGAAATGGCCTCTCTCTGGTGCTGCCTAATTATCATTTTTAGAGAGGCAAAGTGATCATTAACAGGCCATCACCTGACATTTCTAGTGGGTAGGGGAAGAGCCCTCTCCTGCCCTGCTCCTGCTCTTCTACCTGTAACAAGACAAGCCTTGAATATCATCAGACATGTGTCCCATCAAGGCAGCATCTCATTATTAAATTTTACTGTGTGAATTGTTCCTTCACATTCTCATATTCTGTGTTCACTATCTGTGTGCCTTTTCCATTTTTGGTTTGACCGTATCTCATTATTTTAACTGCCTTCTCCAAGATTCTAGATCTGCATTGACCAATAGAGTAACTACCAGTCACATGTGGCTATAAACTGTAAATTAATTATAATTAAATAACTAAATGGCATATCCTTAGTAGTAATAGCCAAATTTGTGGCCAAAGTAGAAATTCTGTAACTACATATGTGTGGTAGTTACTGCATTGGACAATGTAGATACAGAGAATTTCTTTCATCACAGAAAATCATGTTGGGCATGTTGGCTGCCACTTATTTTTATTTTATTTTTATTTTTTATTTCTTTGAGACAGAATTTTGCTCTTGTTGCCCAGGCTGGAGTGCAATGGCATGATCTCAGCTCACCGCAACCTCCGCCTCCCGGGTTCAAACGATTCTCCTGCCTAAGCCTCCCTAGTAGCCGGGATTACAGGCATGTGCCACCACGCCCACCTGTTTTTTTTTTTTTTTTCTATTTTTAGTAGAGACGGGGTTTCTCCATGTTGGTCAGGCTGGTCTCAAACTCCTGACCTCAGGTGATCCGCCTGCCTCCGCCTCGCAAAGTGCTGGGATGGCAGGTATGAGCCACTGCTCCCGGCCTTATTTTTAAATTCTATTTTGTGCTTTATAGTTAAATTATGTTCTGCTTCTCTATATTCATTTCCTTTCACAGATTTTCTCAGGCAATTCTTAAATTTCATTCATTTACCTTCTTGAGGAAAGTACTTAGATCATTTTTTAAAAATAATGTACAGCAAATAATTTTTCCACAGATATTGTTTTAGCTTTATTATGTTGGTACTTTTACATACTATATTCAGGTGTTATTATTTTTCATACCTTACTTTAAAAATTGTGCCAAGTTTATTTAAAAGAGATTTCTCCCTTGATTTTCAGAGGTCAGATTGTGTCTTCCATTACTGTTATTTTAGTTTAATTTTATTTTATTATATATAAATATGTTGCATATTCCTTTTTTTAAAATGTGAGATTTTTTCTCTCTCTTGTTACACAAACTTTTTATGCAGTGTTCATTATGCACTTTAAAAATAAGTATTTTGTTTCAAGGCATAGTGCTTTCACACATGCAACATTAGAATAATTTTAAATTCCATTCCACTTTCACCATTCCTGAACTACTTTGAATATATTGGATGTTGGAAGCCATGAGAGGTTTTGACTTGCAATCCAGTCAAGATAATAGGATTTTCCATTTATAGTGTAATCTGATATATATTCGTTTTGGTTTCATACTTTTAAAAAATCTATTCTCTTTTACTCTGTGGTGACCTTTGCTTTTCTATTTGTGCATTGCTAGAATGTCAGCTGCTGTTTCCCTAGCACCTGAGATGTTACTCAACACTGTGTAGTGCTGGTGTTGAGAATTGAGAGAATCTACTAAATAATAGCACTTTTCAAGACCACAGTTCTGAATTAAAAGGAAGGGAAAGGACAGGCAAAAGAATATAGACATCAGCTATTTTTACTGAAGATCTGTTGGAGAACATGGTTTTGGTGTCCAGGAACTTGAGACCTAATACTGCATTCCTAATACTTCACTAAGGTGTGCCTAAATAGCCCTGAAAGGGCTAGGAAGTCACAAGTCAGCCTCTTAATTGTTACGGGTGTCCTTAAAATATTAAGGGAATATTGAGGATGCAGAATGGCTCCTTCCTCATTACTTTTTAAGAGATCTGGCCCGGGCGCTGTGGCTCACGCCTGTAATCCCAGTACTTTGAGAGGCTGAGGCAGGTGGATTACCTGAGGTCAGGAATTCCAGACCAGCCTGACCAAAATGGAGAAACCCCATCTCGACTGAAAATACAAAATTATCCAAGCGTGGTGGCGCATGCCTGTCATCCCAGCTACTTGGAAGGCTGAGGCAGGAGAATAGCTTGAACCTGGGAGGTGGAGATTGCAGTGAGCTGAGATTTCACCATTGCACTCCAGCCTGGGCAACAAAAGCGAAACTCTGTCAAAAAACAAAAAAGGAGAGAGAGAGAGAGAGAGAGAGAGAGAGAGAGAGAGAGAGAGAGATCTGGAGGGAGATACTAAGCTGCGCAGGCTCTCATCTTGAAGTCACCAAATACGTAAGTTGTTATTCCTGCTCTGGTGAGAAGTTTGTCAATACATTTTTTCCATGAATTAATGAAAATTTTAGACCCATAACGTAAGTTTTAAAAAATTTATCCTAAAGATTGCTTGTGTATGTATGTGTTTTGAAATATATTTAATCTCTATATCTTGAAATAGTTTTTATACATTCCACACAAGAGTCCTTTAGGAAATAAGTGTGCTTTAATTTTCTTATAATATTTGTCCCTTTTTGTCCCTGGCACAGTCTGTATATGACCATTTAAATTACTTTTAGTTCAAGTTTGGGTTATAATCACACACAGATATTCTCTAAAGTCCAAATCTTATTTTGATATTCGAGTAAGAGTTTACATGGTAATAATATTAAGGGTTACAGCTGGTTTCACTGAAGCTTTGTAGGCATTCTCTAATACCTTATTGTTTTGAAGGAATGTCTGTTCTGCTTGAATTATAGACTACATAATACATGTACTGTCAGGTACATTTATGGAAGGGACAGGCAGATGGAGTCATATGTTACTGGAGTCTTGATGAACAGATGTAGGAAATAGTCCAAGGAATAAGAAAAAAGTTGATACTGAAAAGGGCTTGTTGAAGTCTGTAAATGTGCATTAAAATGTGGCAGTAAAAATAGACATAGTGAAGTTTGGGAACTGGGGTCTAAATCCTGGAGTCCCCAGAATCATAGAGAACCTTGGTTAGGGGAGTAATTTTGTAAAAAAGCAAGAAGAGGCAGTGACAAGGCAGAATATAATTAAAAGTATTGCTGTGTCATTTTCTAGTTTTGTAATTTTGTCATATTTGTCAAACTCTGTTGATCATTTATTAAACTGGTAAATAAACTCTAATCAGCAGGGTTATTATAAGGGTTAAATAAGGAAATCTGTGTATATCTGTAAGCACAATGTCACAATTAATACAAAGCTACCCTTTTTATTTTTCCTGGACTTCATGTACAAATGGGTCAGTTAATTTTTTGTTTATGACACATAATTATCATTTGTACATAAAATATATTTAATTATTTTTATATTTTTAGCAGGGAAATAATACACGCATGTTTTCCCCCGTCTCAAACACATGCGTTCATATAAACATATCCATCTATATACCTACATATCTATGTATGAATATACACATGGACATCAGTATTTCTCAGCAAATATGTATCATGATAATCAGAGATATCGCAACTAACAAAGACTAATATAAACCATGATTGCAAGAATTTTAGATACCACCTTAGTAAAATATCAGATTGAGCTGCTAAATTTCTCTCAGTCCTAAGTCATTTTGTATTTTCTGAGCATCCTAGAGGATTGTGACTGTATACACAGGACAAAAACACCATGATGCAGGGTACTGCTGTGAATTTCTGATGCGGGGGATTTTAAGGGCTAGATCAGCAGGATAGGAGTGTTGACCCTCCAAGTGAAATAAATTCCTGAGTTGATTATCCCCATCCTAAAACAGATTGTGTGTGTGTGTGTGTGTGTGTGAGAGAGAGATACAGAGTCTTGCTCTGTCGCCCTGGAGTGCAGTGTTAGGATCTCGGTTCACTGTAATTGCCTCCTGGGTTCAAGCAATTCTCCTGCTTCAGCCTCCTGAGTAGCTGGGATTACAGGCAAACACCACCATGCCCGGCTAATTTGTGTATTTTTAGTAGAAATGGAGTTTCACCATTTTGGCCAGGCTGGTCTCGAACTCCTGACCTCAGGTGATCCACCTGCCTTGGCCTCCCAAAGTGCTGGGATTACAGGCGAGAGCAACCGCACTTGACCCTAAAACAGATTCTTACTTGATTGATTTCTGAGTTCCAAGGGGAAATGCAAAAGTCAAAACGGAGAGAAAGTAAAAGTGGAGTAAGGTTTCAGAAGGCTGTGATTGGTGTTGGAGAAACATTGCTAGGGCATAAAGCTGGGATAATAAAATCTGAGAAATCCTACAGTGTTTATCTACAGGTGGAAATCATATTCCACATGTAGGCGGAGTCAGGGATCCCTGTGTTTTAAAATCAGTGACGGAATTGAATATCTGGACTTGTGTCAATTAACATACAAAACCCAGTGCTTTAATGCTCTCATTCATAAGATATCTGTGTTCCTTCTTTGTCAGAAACCATAGTCATAGGCTTCCTAATTTTGACCATGGGAAAAGAGGAGAGGCCTCTGTGTGTTTGTGTCTGTTGGTCAGGCTGTGGTGCAGGTGGTGTCATCCTTCAGTGAAAGTCTGGCTTTTCATCACAGGTTGGTCTGAAAATTATGTACAAGGCTGGTGTCTCATGTGTTCTTTCTCCAACCTCAGCTTTTCTTAGTGCCTGAAGTGTCTGCAAGTGGAAATCCAGAAGAAGACAGAGAGAAACTGAGTTCTTGACAATGCATTCACTAGTGAGTGGGGGATGGCTC
The DNA here is from genome assembly GCF_047675955.1 of Chlorocebus sabaeus. Classification (NCBI taxonomy): domain Eukaryota; kingdom Metazoa; phylum Chordata; class Mammalia; order Primates; family Cercopithecidae; genus Chlorocebus; species Chlorocebus sabaeus. The sequence goes on from NW_027327810.1 coordinate 72,306, forward strand.
TTTCTACTGAAATTATACCCATATTGCTGGCAAATGGGCAGTTTTCTCCAGTTTGCATGGGTGTTTCATTTTTATTCTTTTTTTGTTTGTTTTTATGATGCAAAATCCACCCGGCCTGGGTGTTCCAAATGCAATCAGGAGACTTTCAGGTATCTGGCCTCCAATTAAGTTTTCTCAGGACTCTAGGTTGGGTATCATGTGTCAATGATTCCTAAATTATTAATATAATTTCTAATATTACACTACTTTATTCCAGCCCCTATGCAGGCTATTTACAAGAAAAGACATGGAGGTCTCATTTATGTATTTCTTTTTCTTCTATCCATCCTATAACCTCATAGGGAAATAATTGACCCATTAACTGTACCATTGGCTGAAATAGACTTAGGATTGTGATGAATGCAGGCAATAGAGATGCGTGAAGAGCAGAAGATCACAGCCCAATAATGAGGCTGATGTTCTAGCAGCTGAGTTCAATAAATCCCATGTGATAGGCCTTGGGCAAGAGCTGCACAGTGTTAAGGAAAAAGGAGAGTTTGATAAAATATATTTATGCTTTTAAAAACTTTGCAAAAGGACAACTAAAGAAGTCATTATTATTCTTATCCCCATTCGTTTTGCCTTCTGATAATTAACCTTTTTGCCTTCTGGTAACTGAAAGTAACATATAAGAAATACAATTACTTAATTATGGTTGCACACTCAGGAGAAGGAATATAATAGATATAGTACAATTTAGGGTTCTGTGGAAATGCTCTATAAGGGCTGGTTAGAAAAAAACAAAACAGTAAAGAAGCCTTTTTATCCTTGAACAAGCCAAGTGACAAGGTAAAGTTAAGAGAGGCAGTGATAACTGATGTTTGGGTTGACCAGAGAAAGTTGAGAACAGGAGGCTTCATATCACAGGAATCATCAGACTAAGACTTCCTCAGTATAGCAGCCTCAGCGGTCTTGTCTTGTGCGGCTGGACTGTCTTTAAGCCTTGTCATGAACACCTGAATTACATAACATTAGAATGACTATATGTATGAATTGAATCCTATATTCTGTGTAAGACTTGTTCAGTTCTGAAGAATGCTGGAGTCTGGTTCATCACTTTCTAACTTTTTAATGAATAAGGGACCAATGACCTGTATTTAATAAATATTTGCTAGATAGGAAACATGTTTTCTATTACTTCTTTAGATTATTCAAAACACACAATAGGTCTTTTAGCCATTTGATTGGTGAGAAACCTGTGGTTTATCTAGAGAAATAATTCATTTAATCACGGTCATGTTTAAAAAGTAGTAAATCATGGTTATTTGCCTTGTGACAAATCTGTAATTTACTTGAAATTCATGGTAAATTTGTTTTATTTATGAAGGTTCAAGTGAAAATTTTATAATCAGTTATGTACAGGTGATTAACACATTACTGAAAAATATCTGGGCTATATTATGCCACATCTCATGCGATATTTCTTCATAGAAAAGTTTAATGGATTAAGAGTGGGTATGTCTCTGTGAGTGAATTTGAAAGGCAGATACCAGTTTAGTATTGAGAATGAACTGGCTGGAACCTAAAACACTGAGTGTTCTGCATACCCAGCTCCTACCTATGTCATTTCAGCCTTCCTCCTCTGGACATTAAAAGGGATTCTCTGTCTAAACTAAAATGTCTGTGATGTTTTAGAACAAAGTGACTTTTGAAGATGTAGCTATTGACTTCACCCAGGAAGAGTGGGCCATGGTGGACACATCCAAGAGAAAGCTGTACAGAGAAGTAATGCTGGAAAACGTGTGTCACCTGGTGTCCCTCGGTGAGTCCCTCAACATTCACATACGTATGTAGACACACATTGACTCATTCATTCGATAAATGTTGGAACAGCTTCTCCATATCTCACTCTAATCTCTTCTCTGATTCTCTCACAGATCTTATCTGAAAATTTTGAGCTCTCTAAATCTGTCTAAAGAAATATCTTTATTTTATTTTGTTTTATTTAGTGTGTCACGCAATTAGAATGTAATCTTGACAGGGATTTCATGGTTTCCTTGGTACTCAGTCTCTAATACTCAGAACAGACCTGGGAACTTAATGAATATTTTCAATGTATTAAATTAAATATTTTCTAAATAACTCTTCTGCTTCAGTCACTATGCTTAGGCTGAGACCAATTAGTGAAAACAATAGCAATATCTTTTCTGTATAGAACACCAATTATTTTTGTAAATCGAATGTTTTTTTTTTTGTTCTGCATGAGAATAATAATAAACATACTGTGCAGAGGTTTAATTAATCTCTTTCTGAAAAGACTGTGTATTATGCATTGTGTCTTGGAACTTAGGCATGGACTCAGCATTCATAGGTCCTGACTGTTTTGAATTTCCTTTTCCTGATGGACCTTTTGTTTGGATTTATTTTCTAGTCTCACGTTGGGTCCAAAAAATCCTGGGGAGTTTTCTGTGTTCTAGGTCTTGTGGCCTGAGCTGACCTTCACTGTTTTTATTCTTCCTCGGTAGCCTGCCTTACAGTTGGTGATAATGCACATTTATTGACAGTGAACTCAAAACACATGTACTGTTTCCACTAACAGGGTACAAATAAGCAAATCCTATATAACTTTGCAGCTGGAGCAAGGAAAAGAGCTCTGGCGGGAAGGAAGAGAATTTCTCCAAGGCCAGAATCTGGGTAAGGAACAAGGTCCTGTGCTCTAACAGGAGGAAGGGCTTTGTCAATGAATAATATCAGTCAAATATTAATTAGCAGTTTTATTAAATGAGTGGTAATTTCTAAAATGTAGGTTAAGCTACTGGAGCAGAATTCCTTAGATGTTATTATCATTTTGTTCATATGTCAGATGCTACTCTTGTGTCCTCTTGCCTTTTCTTTTACTTTCGGGAAAAGGATAATTCATGTACCTGTTGGGGTTAAACTGTCACATGCTGACTCTTTTCCCGATAGCCCTGTGAAGACTATCCCTCTATTTACCTGCCTGATATCTCATCTCCATTTTATCTCTTTTCACATTTTAATTTTAAAGCACTTTTCTAATTGCTGACGCTGTACAATCTGTTTCTTCTATTGAAGTATTTTCTTCATTTGACACATTTGCCACATCTAAGTGTCAATTTTTGAAAAAAAGTAAAAGGGTCTTGGGGTTTTTCAAACAATTTTATTACCATAATACCAAGGTAACAATTTATTTTTCAATTATTTCAGACAAGGAAAATGCCCTTAAGAAAAAACACACGATATTCATGCATCTTATCAGAAAAGACGCATCCACCGGTATGACAATGGTGAGTTTTATAGCTGTGTACACCAGCCATCTAAGTTAAAGACCTGGTAATGGGTTAAGTTAGTAACGACGCACAGTCACCTGAGTGTAATTAGGCTGGCATTAAGTGCTTTCTAAGCAAAAAAAAATTTGATAGTTTGAATTCAGTGAATAAAGTGACCTGTGTTCTAAACCATAACATGAGATCTTTAAAATAGAACAAGTGCATATACATTGCTCATGTTCAGACTTTGAAAGATATTGATATCATCACAATCAATGGAATAACTCTGCAGTTGGGATCTTACAAAAGAGAAAATATCTGTGTCTGCAGGAGACAATGTGCACGCAAGTGTCAATCGAGAAAATTGATGAGACAAGTCTCAATCATTTTAGGAGATTAATTTGCCAGAGTTAAGGACATGTACCTGGGGGACAGGTGTATACCTTTCTCCAAAGATGATTTTCTCTAAATTTAAAGGGGGAAAGGGTGGGATATTGAGAAGTACACAATTTTCCTGTAAAAGGTGCATAGAAAAAAATAGTCATTCATGCATTTTTGTGGCTCAGTGAATCTGGATTTTTTTTACATAAGATGACATAAACAAATGAGGCAGAGGAATAATGCAGGAGAGCTGCATTTTATATAAGACAACATAGGCAAAATGGGGCAGGGACACAATCGGATATGCATTTGTGTCTGGTGAACTGGGGATGACTGCGCCTGTAAAGACAAGCTATGAATTGGCATTGCCATGGTGTAACTTTAACAGCTCATGAGGAATTTCCTTGTGGGCAAAATATGGGGGAGGCATGTAGCTTTTCATCTTGTAGCCATATTATTTAGGAAGCAGAAGGAGGAGGCAGGTTTGTGTGACCCTGTTCCCAGCTCGATTTTTCCCTTTGGTTCAATGAGTTTGGGGTGCCAAAATTTAATTTCCTTTCACACAAGTAACATTGGAAAGATTTCAACTGGACTCTACCACTGAATAGTTGGCCTAGAATTCAAAGGTGGTGAAATGAATGTATAGATGTATGTTGGTAAATCATTAAGAGCTTTTAATCTTTGTCCCTAAAGGAGAACTCTCTCATTCTGGAGGATCCCTTTGAATGTAATGATTTGGGAGAAGATTGCACTCACAGTTCCACAATGACTCAGCGTTTGTTAACTCAGGGTGGAAAGAAACCCTACATCAGCAAACAGTGTGGAAAACCCCTTAGTAATCAGTTATTCCCTAAACCACATAAACAAATTCATACTAAAGGTAAATCATATCAATGTAATATATGTGAAAAGGCCTATATTAATTACTTTCACCTTAGATGGCACATGACTCACACTGGAGAGAGGCCATATGCATGTCATCTATGTGGAAAATCCTTCACTCAGTGTTCTCACCTTAGAAGACATGAAAAAACTCACAGAGGAGAGAGACTGTATAAGTGTCATCAGTGTGGGAAAGGCTTTATTGAATCCTTTAACCTTCGAAGACATGAGAGAACTCACCTTGGATAAAAGCGTTTTGAATGTGATAAAAGTGGGCAGGTCTTTAGTCAAACCTCTGGCTTTAGAGGACACACAAGAATTCACACTGAAGAGAAATCACATGCTTGTCTTCTTTGTGGGAAAGCCTTCAGTCTATCTTCTGACCTTAGATGATATGAGAGAACACGCACTGGAGAAAAGCCATATGAATGCCATTTATGTGGGAAAGCCTTCAGTCAGTGTACTAATCTTAAATAACATCAGCAAATTCACCCTGGAGAGAAAATTATAAATGTCTTCAGAACATATTCTGACTTTAGATGACATGGTGTTAGGAATGACGAATGTAAGGAATATGGAAGAGACTTCAGCTGTAGTTGTAACATCTAAACATGCCAAAGGACTCACATTTTGAAGAATTACTATAATCAACATGGACGTTACTTCAGTTACCTTTATTCTTCAGTCCACATCAATAAATTCATATGGAAGAGAAATTGTACGACATATATGTACCAAAGGCTTGTTAGTGATCTGATCATAAATGACACGAGAGAGCTGAAACTGTCAACATAATAAACTAAAAGTCTTCAGCAACAGTTTTAATAACTTAAAGCGTGTGGGACTTTCAGGTAGAGAATCTCTAGCTCTGCGTTCAGTGTGAAAATGTTTTTATGTGCAATTTGTTGTCAAATAACGTAAGAAAACTTTACTTGGATGAACCCTTTGTTTGTATTTTCTGTGAATAAACATTCAGCCAAGCACTAGGCTTGATGTTCACAAGAAAACACAGTGATAAAATGCTGCTAAAATGGAAAATAAGAGAGGAAATCCTTTATAAGCTAAATAAGAAGGGAGTCTTTCCAAGGGCAATGAATTCTCTTGGAATACCAAACACTTCTTACTGGAGAAGTTATGCCTTGCAAAATCATGAGAAATCCTTTCTTCACAGAGTAACGCTTGTGGCACATGTGAGATTTCACACTGGACAAAACACGGTTAGCATCTTGAAAGGAGAAGATTCTTTAGTGGTAATTCATTTCTTAGTTAACATTAAGTTTCTCACATTGAGGAGCTCTTAAAATTGAAAATCACTATGGAGAAACCTGATAGATTTCTCATCAGAAAAGTGAGTCAAGAAGGTGGACCTCTAGAAAAAACTCAATGCATAGTTTAGCAAAATAATTCAGAAATTTGAGAAAATGTCTATTCATAAAAATGCAGCACATAAACATATAATAGCAAAGTGACCTGGGCATAAATTGAATGCAGAATTATATATGAAATCTCATTAAACATTTCCAAAAGATCAATACTTTCAAATATTGAAAGAATACAATCGGTTGTTGGAAAAACTTAGTGTGCTGGTAAAGTCCTTCTTTCATTTATGCAGCCCTAACAAATCGATTTGCATCTGCACTCCTCAGCTTATGGGTCGAGATTCTACCCCAACTTCTGAGTCTTCCCAGTCTTCAACGGCTCTTTCCTCACAGCTCACCTCCCTTTACTTCCATGTCCACTAAAACCACTTGTTTCCATCCAACCCTGGAACTGACACATCAGGGATCTTCAGCCCCACTTGCCAGATTTCTCAGTGTGTCATTGCATAGATTTAGCAAGGAAACGGAGGCTGGATCAAAGACACCTAGTATATGCATTTGGGTGTCCCCAGCCTTTGCCTCTGTCTCTGAGTAGTTACCTGGGATCAGAGAATAAGGCAGCCCTGCTCTTCTATCCTTCAGAAATCTCTTGAAATTTTTTCCCTGAAGCCTCTCTAAGTGGAGGTAGCAGTTCATCTCATGACACCCCAGAGTTTACTCAGGTAAGTCCTGAGTTATTACACAGAGACAGACACAGCTGTGTTCCTTTTACTTCTGTCCAGAAGGTAAAACACCAGCATGATAAAACAGCCGAACGTGTCAGCCACCATGCAAACCTTTCCTATATTTGATTCAATGTACTTTTCCAGAAGCAAAATGAAAGTTCTCACAGACGGGGCCTCCTCTGCCTTGTCCTCAGAATTGGAAAATATATTGTCCATCAAGGAGCCTCAGTACTGAACCTAAAACTCAAGAGAAAATATTTCCTGAATAATAAGTGGGATGATGACTTGAAATCTTGCAAAACAGGCACAATCTTATTACGATAGGCCTTACTAAGGCTAAATGGCCTTATCCATGGTTGAAATTGACACATCATTATATTTAAAAATCTCCACAAGTGATTGATTTTACTCAGCAGCCAGGGTTTATGTCAAGTGTGAGGATAATGAGCAAGAAATTCGAGCCCTTGGCAAACTGGTTGGAGAGGCAAGGATTGTGTCCAGGTAGAGCTCATAACAATATTTATTGCTTAAGCTATTTAATTAAATATGTAATTTACCCTCAAACTGTGGCTGACATTATATGTAGTCCTGAGCCACATTAAGATGTACTATTTGTGCTGTGAAATTCTACGGGATTTGACAAATGCATGGTGGCAGATCTCCAGCATTAAAGCATAACACAGAATGCTTCTCTTATTCAAGCTCTTCTTCCCTTCACATAGAGGGAATCAATCGACTTTTGTATACTAACTTTCGAATTTGTTTCTTTATTCCCATCTTCTTTAATTAAAGCACAAGATATCGTACTCAATTTCCATTTGATCTTCCAAAACAAAGGTACTGAATAATCCATACCTGAATTTCATTGATTCAGACTCAGGTCCACCGCTAAGCAGTAAAGGCCAAACGTCCTGTGCTGCCACCTCATGGCCGGCAAAGGGCAATGAAACCCATCGGTCCGGCCACGCAGGGCGCATGCGCGGTCTGCTTGCCGCTGCGAGCCGGGTCTCCAGGGAGGACCTGAGTTTTCTTTACCCAGGGTGAGGAAGGCGCCGCCACCCTGGCCTTGGGGCTGGGGCCTCTGGGGAGGTTCCGGGTGGGGGCGTTGAAGAGGCAGCTCTTTTTGCAAGGCCCAAGATGGCGGGCCCTGCATAGGCCGTGCTGTTCTGCGCCCTCAGGGCGTCAGTATCCCGTTGGGGCAGGATGCCCCCGCTGGGCCCGGAGCATCCTTGGCGCTGCCCTCGCAGAGCCGCGCTGAGGTTGAGGTGGCGCGGGGGGCCCGGGCTCCGCGAGGAGCAGCGGCAGCCAGGGCTGGAGGACCCGGGCTCCGGGGCTCCGGGGCGTCTGGCCTGGGTGAGACTGAGCCCATCCAGGGACTGGGACTCCCGAGTTCTGGTGCGGGTGGATCCTGGGCAGGCTCAGGACCAAGTCCCTCTCCTTCCACCAAGGAGCGCCCAGAGGCCGGCAGGAGCTCCAGGTTCACCTCCTCCTCCTTCAGGTGTTTACTTTTCCTTTATTTCTGTAAGGCCAGAAATTGGCGCCATCCTTCACATCGGTGAATCGGTACCTTAACACCCATTACCTCAGGTTTATTGTTATTGCCATTAACAGTGTTGGTGGCATTATCACTAAGATCATCATTGTTGTTATTGTCATTCATGATTATTAGCAGGTGTGTTCATCATTTTGTCTCACTATGCATTTTTTTTTTTTTTTTTTTTTTTTGTGATTGGTTTTGTATGACGTTGAATTGAACTTCTCTAATCTTGGCTAGTGTTGTCAGATTCCTGAAGAGCATTCCGGAGGACAACCCCTGCCTTTAGTGCAGCCACAGAATTTCGTGGGCACAGGAGAGCACCTAGAATATTCCCCTTTCATTGCACAGCAGCTTTGGGAAATGGTGGCTGCCTGGCTCTGAGATGAGGTGGAAAAGACCGGATACTGGGGCAAGTGATATCACCTCCACTGGTGTTTTTATGAAGCCAAGTTCACTGTCTCCCACGTAGACTTAGAATAAAATCTGATGGCTCTAAAAGGCCATGTTTGCCCTTCCTGGACTTCCTGGGAGCCTTTAAATCTCGTGTGGTTCCTAGAGTGGCTAGGTTGCCATATCTGTGCCTCGTATGGCAGCACCAGTCTTTTCTGGGCCAACAAGGGCACTTAGAATGTTTCCAGAAGCTCAGGCATGCTGTGTCTGTTCCTCCCTTCTGTTCAATGGCAATTCACTGGGTCCCTGGCTGACATAGAACATCCTGTAGACGGATGGGCTTGGGTGACTTCCTGGCCAGCCTTTCCAGGCAGTTATCTTTGAAAAACTTGAAGAGACTCACAGAGGCCATTCACTGGTATTTCATGACTGCAAGTGTGGTTTCTGGTTCCTTGAGTTTACTTAGAATATTTGAATGGCTCTGAATGGCCAAGAAACCCTCTCTGGTCTTGGAGGCTGCCAAAAGTTATTACTGGGCCTTGGAAGAGTCTTTAAAATTTTTCCAGGTACAGCTGAGAATAGGAAACTTTTCCAGGTCTAGCCCAATCAGCTTAGGTCGAGTCCTGAAAAACTGGTGGGTACTAGGGGAGCTCATCTTATGAAAGAACAATTGGTGGCAAAGCTGGGTCTCCAGGACAGCTGTGTGTGTATATGTCTGCAGAGCATGCCTTGTAGTCCTCTTTAGTAACTGAACACCATTTGTGAATGGATAAACTATATTCCTTGCTGTACAATAATGAAAAATCCATATTAACAGTGGTAGTAATAAAAATATTGATGAATATTAACAGGAATGATGATCATCATGATACTGGTACTAGTGATTATAATACTGATAATAATACTAACCCTATGGACTTGGGACATATGCGTTTTCCCTAAGTGGATAATAGGCATAAATATTTGGTGGTGTAGGGTTATTTCAAGTCCCAGAAAGCAAGGATGAACATCTAGAACGAGAAGAAAAACAATCTGGAGGTTGGCATGTGCACACCTGGGGACTCCTGTGTTAACTTCTGCTGTTTCAGCCTAAGAGGGAATGTTAATATAACCCTGGTCCTGCAACACCATGCTGACCAACACCTACCAGCTTTCAGGAGATAAGATAGCTGGCTGATGGGGCAGGGATCCAGAGAAGATACGTGTCCAGACCCGTACATGTTGCCCAGTGGCAGAGTTCATGACAAGCAAAAAACCCCAGGACAATGTCATTCCCAGCCACCTGACTGTCATCTGCTCTTTCATGGTCCCTCTCTACTGGTACCTCTAGGCACTGGCATGTCCTCCAGAGGCTGTAGGAGGGCATCATACTCAGTACTCTGCCACCTGCAGGAGGCAAGAAAGATGGAAAGAGCTAAATACCATGGCTTCTGGGTTCTTTTTGGTGGGCATGGCATATTTTGCATTTGCTTTACTAATGGTGGAACCCAGTCAGTGGTTTGCAATACAGCTCTGGATGACTCTGGACACCTGTAGAGATTTTGACAATTTCTAGAAGGTCACAAGTTCTTGGAGGACTTTTTCACGAGTTCTTTGACTGAAAAAGTGGCTCAAAGAACTACTGTAGTGACTTAGAAAATGTTGTAAAGGCTGGGCGCGGTGGCTCATGCCTGTAATACCAACACTTTGGGAGGCCGAGGCGGGCAGATTTCGAGGTCAGGAGTTTGAGACCAGCCTGAAACCCCGTCTCTACTAAAAATTCAAAAATTAGGCAGGCGTCGTGGCATGCATCTGTAACCCAGCTACTCAGGAGGCTGAGGCGGGAGGATCGCTTGAACCTGGGAGTCGGAGGTTGCAGTGAGCCAAGATTGGGCCACTGGACTCCAGCCTGGGTGACAGTGCGAGACTCTATCACAAAAAAAATAAATAAATAAAAGAAGAAGAAGAAGAAAAAGAAAATGTTGCAGAGACTCTGGTGAACAGGTAGTCCCTCTCCTGCCACTCCAGGTAAAAGTTTCTTGGCCACAAACCTGGTTTAGCAGTATCCCTTCATCTTAGGTGGGTAACAGAAAGCCATTCATGACCTATCCAAGCATGGAGGGGGAATTTGACTTAGAAAACTTTTAGGTGGACTAGTTGGTGAAAGAAAGTGCATTCTAGGGCTCACAGGCCTACACATAGAGTTGCTAGCACATAAAGCATATGTATGAATTCTTTCTGAGCCCATGGCAAGACCAGGGTGCACTTCATCCATCTCCTATGCTGGTATGAATAGGTACTTGCCCGAAAAAGAAAAGAATAACTCAGGAAGCCCATTCTTCTACAGGACACCAAGTGGTACAGTAGGAGTCTTGGAGTTGCTGTGTTATGTATGTTTTAAGGTTGTCTTTTAATCATCTTCAGCAAACTCAAGTCTTCAGAACATAAAAAAAATTATTCAACATTGCATAATAACTACCACAAATCTATCCATGATAAAGAACTGTACCCACATAATAATAACATTAATAGCAATCACAATGGTGTGATATAAATGTCATTTTAATGAAGAGAATAATAAAAAAGCAGATATTTAAGAACATATTCCTGTAAGCCTGTGACATTGTTCCCATATGAGCCCTCATGTTATTGATTACAGGGAGAGGCTTGGGGCTGCATCTTGAAATGTCTTCTGTGATGGCAAAGAAGAGTGGCAGTAGGGAGAATAATTCTGAGCCACACGAAGGCTTGGGCAAAAGTGGAGATGCCTGTGCCACGTGGAAATACATTACAAATGGACTATGGAAAAGGGTCTGGCCAGAGTCCTGCCTGGCACAGGTCATACAAAAGCTCTCAGTAGTTCGCCCCAAGAAATGGCTGGTCCAGGCTGTAGATGAGAAGCACTGGGCAGACAGATCCACACCCGCTTCCTGAGTCTCAGAAGTCTGGTGTGCATCGAACATTAAGCCCCCAAGCCTACTGAGACTTCACCTCCTGGCTGGTCTTCTACCATCTGATTCTTGAGCCCCATCACGTAAGTGCCATCTCCATACTGGAATTGCTGACAATGTCTGATGGAGGGTTTCACCCTGGGTACTCAGTACCAGCAATGGATGAAATACCAGAAGGGAGGCTCCAGGGCTTCCATAGAAGACACATTCTAAAGTTGCTCAGGTGATCAAATGGTCATCTCATAGATTTTCAGCAGAACTGCAGCATTTTGTGAATACCTGAGTGAATGCAGAAAGTATCCAGACGCATGGGCATTCTAGGAAGCTCCCTGTGTAAATCAAATACAAGGAATATCTACTTCTGGGCTCAAAAGCTAACTTAGATAATAAAAAAAGTGAGATGCTGGCAGAAGGCAAATAACTCCACTTCAGTTCCTGAGAGAAAAATGGTTCTGTAACCCCTGAGTTTATTTAGAAAATGTTTGGAGCCTCAGGAAGACCAAGTATATCATTCCTGATGTTTCCAGGGCAGATTGGACTGCTTGGGCCTCTGGGACTATTCTAAGCCCTCTCAGGTTTCCATGGGAAACCGTATCTCTACTCCTAGAGCTCACACCACCCCCGAGCAAGCTCATTGTTTTCTAAATATTCCAAGGAAGTCCATCCAGGGTATGCCTGTATTGGTGAGTTTCACCTTGGACTGGCAGGAGAACTCTGAGAATGATACATCCTGACTTCACTTGATAAAGGTAGGGGAGCCAAGAAGTCCAGATCTGGAGAGCACCTGAAACACCAGATGGCAGAAGGACAGTAAGGAGGTGAAGTCAGCTATGGAGGTGGAGCTTCATGTTTAATGCATGTAGGATTCTGAGTTCCAGGATTGATGGGCTGGTGGGGATGAGATACATGTCTTCTTTGCAGAGAGCCAGGCCAAACCAGCCATCTGGTTACACTACTGAAAGCTTTTGTGTGCCCAGTGGTAGGCAAGACACAAGCCAAACTCTCTTCACCTCTGGCTGGTAGTCCTTGACTAGAGAAGTTTGCACACAAGTGGTCCTATTAGCCCATGCTCTTCTGTGGCTTGGTTTCCTTTCACCTGTTTCTCATGTTTGCCATCATGGAACACATTTCATAGTGAAATTCTTTGACTCTGACTCCAAATTACACAAGGAGGACCCAATTTGTGAACTTTTCATATATTTAGGAGAATCTCCACATTGATTTTTGTATCCTTGTGTTCATATTGTCACCAGTATTAAAATTCTTACTATTTAGGTCATTGTGTTCACTATCATAATTATTAAATATTTTTCATTTATCATTTATTTTTATTGGTTAATTTTTGTGGCAGCTGTTATATAACAATCACTAGAGTTTCTCTATTCATGAAAGATGTCCACGTTAATGGAGGTAACTAGGAGTGTTACTTTACAGGTATGTAAACACAGATAATCTTGGCTGAACTGTGACTATATTGTCTGGTGTCCCTTTGAAGGTGAAGCCTCTTGTGTTATTCTAAGTGACCTCTGGAGACAGAAACTGTCTCATAATTGCAGGGACAACTTGAGAAGGCATCCTGAGCCTATGCAGAAATGCAGAAGCACTTCCATGATCTAAGCAACCTATGTGAAGGCCTGAAAGCCAAAGCAAAGCTGTCCAACAAAAAGTTTTCCTAGTAACACTGGAGGTCCATCAGTCATTCCTCCTGGTCTGGAAATGCCAGAAATGTCCTCCGTGGTTCTTGTGAGGGTCCAGATTTTTTCAAAATCACCTCAGGAGCCACAGAACCACTCCATCCTACCTGAAATTGCAGAATGACTCTTCTTTTGACCAGAGTCTCAAAAATATATTCATTGATAGTTTTGGTTCCTGGGAGCCGCCATTGCTTGCAAAAGATGTGCCAGAGACTAGACATTTTCTGTTTCCTCACTTGTCCAGAAAAGACTGAAGTTTTTCTGGAACACAGAAATGGGAATCTGACCCTCTGAGCAGCCTCAGAATTTTCTAAGTCTTCCAAGCAGAGTGGAAGTTCTGGTGAGGACCCATTGTACCCCCTGATGGTCTGGAATCACATAGGATGATGCGTTTAAACAACTCTAGGTGGAGATATATTTTCTGAGATATTCCAAGGAGGAGGGACACAACTGGACCAGATGTTAAAAGGGCAGCTGAGCATTAAGTGCCTATGTAGTGTTTGCAGCTCAATGTCCCATGCAGAACGGGACTCTGGGCTCTTGTGTTAGAATTCAATGTAATTCTGGGGTCTTGCTTTTCTTCCAGGAAATCCCACTTCCATCTGGATGTCTGGATGAACTACTGAAAGCCACTGAGTGTCCTGCAGTAGGTGAACTGTGGCCAGAGCCCAAGGATAAAGGGGGCTCCTTCTGTCTGTGACTGTGAAGAGGAAGCCTGAGGTATAGCAGACCCAGGCCTCAGAAGGATGGAAAAAATGAGGTGGGGAGTGAGGGGACCTCAGAGGAAGACTGAGGTCTGCAGAATCCCAGGGTCAAGGAGACAGTGCGGTGTCCTGGTGGTGTCCTTGATGTTCCAAGAGGGGCGATAATCCATCTCCTGAGTAAAAGCTTCATATGGGGTGAGGAGGGGAGAAGTAAACAGAGAGGAAGAAGGGAAGGCCAAGACAGCGACCAGCCTTAGAGCAATTTTAACCAGAAATGGACACAGACCCTGGACCCCATCGCGGGGTTGCAGGCCAAGGACCGTCTCTAGGCGATGCATAGCTCCCTTGTGGGGTTAGTGGGAGTAGGCATTGTGACGTCTGCAGGGGTGTGGAAGGCTGGGCGACAGGAGCAGCTTACAGGGCTGGCCCAGAAATACTGAACTTCTTTTCCATCAGTGAAATCCACTTCCGGGTCAGAAAAAACTGCAAGTTCTGGAGGGGCAGGGCCTAGGAGGAGGTCAGGGCCTGAGCCTTCCTGGTTTGACCCCCCTACCCCCGTGTTTCTGGGTCTGTCCTCACTTCCACCCAGCGGATCTTGAGTATCCTCCTTTGAGTCCCCACGAGTGTGTTGTGTGCAGTGGGGCCAGGCTGCTTCATCCACTGCACGTTAAATGTTTCCAATACTTTCTGGCCAAAGTTTAGAGTTGTCAGACCACTGACTTTGAACGTTGACCTGGTTCCTTTTGAACAGAGTAAAATCTATTGAAGTTTAAGGTCACCTCTTTTCATGGATGGTGAAGAGGCAGGCTGTTCAGGCACAACTGCCCTCAGGTCTGGAGGGCGGCGGAGGTCACTGTGGGTGGTGGGTGAATCCGGAACCTCTGTGGCTGTAGACTTTCAAATATTTCATTTTTTCTTTTGTAGTTTGTGTTTGTTGCTTGCTTTTTTTTACAATGGGAACTGGAATGTAAGATGCCAAACTAGCCTGTGGGGGACATGGATTTTCACAACAGTAACCACAGAGTGTAGTTTCCATTTCTATTCCCTGTTCATGTGGGAGGCAGAGAAGGAAATCCGGTGCTCAGTTCTAGGGACATCACAGGACTAGGACATGTACAGTGAGGGTGGAAGGCAGAGGCATTGCTTTAGGAGAATAAAATTACTGCATGCACATACATATGTATGTATATGGATGTATGTACACAAATATGCATATTTATAGATTCTGTTCTCCCTCTCTATATATAATTTTCTTTATTTCACACTTGATATGATTTTTTTAATTATACTTTGTGTTCTAGGGTACATGTGCACAATGTATAGGTTTGTTACATATATATACGTGTGCCATGTTAGTGTGCTGCACCCATTAACTCATCATTTACATTAGGTATATCTCCTAATGCTATCCCTCCCCCGTCCCCCCACCCTACATCAGGCGCCAGTGTGTGATGTTCCCCTTACTGTGTCCAAGTGATCTCATTGTTCAGTTACCACCTATGAGTGAGGACATGTGGTGTTTGGTTTTCTGTTCTTGTGATAGTTTGCTGAGAATGATGGTTTCCGGCTACATCCATGTCCCTACAAAGGATGCAAACTCATCCTTTTTTATGGCTGCATAGTATTCCATGGTGTATATGTGGCACATTTTCTTAATCTAATCTGTCATTATGGACATTTGGGGTTGGTCCAAGTCTCTGCTATTGTGAATAGTGCTGCAGTAAACATACATGAGCATGTGTCTTTATAGCAGCATGATTTATAATCCTTTGGGGATATACCCAGTAATAGGATGGCTGGGTCAAATGGTATTTCAAGTTCTCCATCCTTGAGGAATCGCCACACTGTCTTTCACAGTGGTTGAACTAGTTTACAGTCCCACCAACAGTGTAAAAGTGTTCCTATTTCTCCACATCCTCTCCAGCACCTGTTGTTTCCTGACTTTTTAATAATTGCCATTCTAACTGGTGTGAGATGGCATCTTACTGTGGTTTTGATTTGCATTTCTCTGATGGCAAGTGATGATGAGTATTTTTTCATGTGTCTGTTGGCTGCATAAATGTCTTCTTTTGAGAAGTGTCTGTTCTTATCCTTTGCCCACTTTTGGATGGGGTTGTTTGTTTTTTTCTTGTAAATTTGTTTGAGTTCTTTGTAGGTTCTGGATATTAGCCCTTTGTCAGATGAGTAGATTGCCACAATTTTCTCCCATTCTGTAGGTTGTCTGTTCACTCTGATGGTAGTTTCTTTTGCTGTGCAGAAGCTCTTTAGTTTAATTAGATCCCATTTGTCTATTTTGGCTTTTGTTGCCATTGCTTTTGGTGTTGTAGATATGAAGTCCTTGCCCATGCCTATGTCCTGAATGGTATTGCCTAGGTTTTCTTCTAGGGCTTTTATGGTTTTAGGTCTAATATTTAAGTCTCTAATCCCTCTTGAATTAATTTTTGTGTAAGGAGTAAGGAAGGGATCCAGTTTCAGCTTTTTATTTATGGCTAGCCAGTTTTCCCAGCAGCATTTATTAAATAGGGAATCCTTTCCCCATTTCTTATTTTTGTCAGGTTTGTCAAAGATCAGATGGTTGTAGAAGTGTGGTATTATTTCTGAGGGCTCTGTTCTGTTCCATTGGTCTATAGCTCTGTTTTCATAGCAGTATCATGCTGTTTTGGTTACTGTAGCCTTGCTGTATAGTTTGAAGTCAGGTAGCGTGATGCCTCCAGCTTTGTTCTTTTGACTAGGATTGTCTTGACAATGCGGGCTCTTTTTTGGTTCCATATGAACTTTAAAGTAGTTTTTTCCAATTCTGTAAAGGAAGTCATTGGTAGCTTAATGGGCATGGCATTGAATCTGTAAATTACCTTAGGCAGTATGGCCATTTTCACGATATTGATTCTTCCTGTTCATGAGCATGGAATGTTCTTCCATTTGTTTGTATCCTCCTTTATTTCACTGAGCAGTGGTTTGTAGTTCTCCTTGAAGAGGTTCTTCACATCTGTTGTAAGTTGGATTCCTAGGTATTTTATTCTCTTTGAAGCAATTGTGAATGGGAGTTCATTCATGATTTGGCTCTCTGTCTGTTATTGGTGTATAAGAATGCTTGTGATTGTTGCACATTAATTTTGTATCCTGAGACTTTGCTAAAGTTGCTTATCAGTTTGAGGAGATTTTGGGCTGAGACGATGGGGTTTTCTAAATAGACAAGCATGTTATCTGCAAACAGGGACAATTTGACTTCTTCTTTTCCTAATCAAATACTCTTTATTTCTTTCTCTTGCCTGATTGCCATGGCCAGAACTTCCAACACTATGTTGAATAGGAGTGGTGAGAGAGGGCATCCCTGTCTTGTGCCAGTTTTTAAGGGGAATGCTTCCAGTTTTTGCCCATTCAGTATGATACTGGCTGTGGGTTTGTCATGAATAGCTCTTATTATTTTGAGATACATTCCATCAATACTGAATTTATTGAGAGTTTTTAGCATGAAGGGTTGTTGAATTTTGTCAAAGGCCTTTTCTGCATCTATTGAGATAATCATGTGTTTTTTGTCTTTGGTTCTGTTTATATGTTGGATTACATTTATTGATTTCAGTATGTTGAACCAGCCTTGCATCCCAGGGATGAAGCCCACTTGATCATGGTGGATAAGCTTTTTGATGTGCTGCTAGATTCAGTTTGCCAGTATTTTATTGAGGATTTTTGCATCGATGTTCATCAGGGATATTGGTCTAAAATTCTCTTTTTTTGTTGTGTCTCTGCCAGGCTTTGGTATCAAGATGATGTTGGCCTCATAAAATGAGTTAGGGAGGATTCCCTCTTTTTCTATTGATTGGAATAGATTCAGAAGGAATGGTACCAGCTCCTCCTTGTACCTCTGGTAGAATTCAGCTGTGAATCCATCTGGTCCTGGACTTTTTTTGGTTGGTAGGCTATTAATTATTGCCTCAATTTCAGAGCCTGCTATTGGTCTCTTCAGGGATTCAACTTCTTCCTGGTTTAGTCTTGGGAGAGTGTATGTGTCCAGGAATGTATCCATTTCTTCTAAGTTTTCTAGTTTATTTGCGTAGAGGTTTTTATAGTATTCTCTGATGGTAGTTTGTATTTCTGTGGGGTCGGTGGTGATATCCCTTTATCATTTTTTATTGCATCTATTTGATTCTTCTCTCTTTTTTTCTTTATTGCTCTTGCTAGTGGTCTATCAATTTTGTTGATCTTTTCAAAAAACTAGCTTCTGGATTCATTGATTTTTTGAAGGGTTTTTTGTGTCTCTGTCTCCTTCAGTTCTGCTCTGATCTTAGTTATTTCTTGCCTCCTGTTAGCTTTTGAATGTGTTTGCTCTTGCTTCTCTAGTTCTTTTAATTGTGATGTTAGGGTGTCAATTTTAGATCTTTCCTGCTTTCTCTTGTGAGAATTTAGTGCTATAAATTTCCCTCTACACACTGCTTTAAATGTGTCCCAGAGATTCTGGTATGTTGTATCTTTGTTCTCATTGGTTTCAAAGAACATCTTTATTTCTGCCTTCATTTCGTTATGTACCCAGTAGTCATTCAAGAGCAAGTTGTTCAGTTTCCATGTAGTTGAGTGGTTTTGATTGAGTTTCTTAATCCTGAGTTCTTGTTTGATTGCACTGTGGTCTGAGAGACAGTTTGTTATAATTTCTGTTCTTTTACAGTTGCTGAGGGGTGCTTTACTTCGAACTATGTGGTCAATTTTGGAATAAGTACAATGTGGTGCTGAGAAGAATGTGTATTTTGCAGAGTTGAGTTCAATTCCTGGATATCCTTATTGACTTTCTGTCTCGTTGATCTGTCCAATGTTGACAGTGGGGGGTTAAATTCTCCCACTATTATTGTGTGGGAGTCTAACTCTCTTTGTAAGTCTCTAAGGCCTTGTTTTATGAATCTGGATGCTCCTGTATTGGGTGCATATATATTTAGGGTAGTTAACTCTTCTTGTTGAATTGATCCCTTTATCATTATGTAATGATCTTCTTTGTCTCTTTTGATCTTTGTAGTTTAATGTGTGTATTATCAGAGACTAGGATTGTAACCCCTGACATTTTTTTGTTTTCCATTTGCTTGGTAGATCTTCTTCCATCCCTTTATTTTGAGCCTATGTGTGTCTCTGCACGTGAGATGAGTCTCCTGAATACAGCAAACTGATGGGTCTTGACTCTTTATCCAATTTGCCAGTCTGTGTCTTTTAATTGGAGCATTTAACCCATTTACATTAAGGTTAATATTGTTATGTGTGAACTTGATCCTGTCATGATGATGTTAGCTGGTTATTTTGCTCGTTAGTTGATGCAGTTTCTTCCTAGCATCGATGGTCTTTACATGTTGGCATGTTTTTGCAATGGTTAGTACTGTTTGTTCCTTTCCATGTTTAGTACTTCCTTCAGGAACTCTTGTAGGGCAGGCCTGGTGGTGACAGAATCTCTCAGCATTTGCTTGTCTGTAAAAGATTTTATTTCTCCTTCACTTATGAAACTTAGTTGACTGGATATGAAATTCTGGTTTGAAAATTCTTTAAGAATGTTGACTATCGGCCCCCACTCTCTTCTGGCTTGTAGAGTTTCTGCCAAGATATCTGCTGTTAGTCTGATGGGCTTCCCTTTGTGGGTAATGTAACCTTTCTCTCTGACTGCCCTTAACATTTTTTCCTTCTTTTCAACATTGGTGAATCTGACAATTATGTGTTTTGAAGTTGCTCTTCTTGAGGAGTATCTTTGTGGCGTCCTCTGTATTTCCCGAATTTGAATGTTGGCCTGCCTTGCTGGGTTAGGGAAGTTCTCCTGGATGATATCCTGCAGAGTATTTTCCAACTTGGTTCCATTCTCCCCATCACTTTCAGGTACACCAATCAGATGTAGATTTGGTCTTTTCACATAATCCCATATTTCTTGGAGGCTTTGTTCATTTCTTTTTACTCTTTCTTCTCTAAATTTCTCTTCTTGCTTCATTTGATTCATTTGATCTTCAATCTCTGATACTCTTTCTTCCAGTTGATCAAGTCGGTTACTGAAGCTTGTGCATTTGTCATGTAGTTCTTGCGTCATGGTTTTCATCTCTATCAGGTTGTTTATGGACTTCTCTGCATTGGTTATTCTAGTTATCCATTCGTCAAATCTTTTTTCAAGGTTTTTAGTTTCTTTGTGCAGGGTTTGTAGTTCCTCCTTTAGCTCTGAGAAGTTTGATCAACTGAAGCCTTCCTCTCTCAACTTGTCAAAGTCATTCTCCATCCAGCTTTGTTCTGTTGCTGGTGAGGAGCTGCGTTCCTTTGGAGGGGGAGAGGTGCTCGGATTTTTTGAATTTTGAGCTTTTCTGCACTGCTTTTTCCCCCTGTTTCTGATTTTATCTACCTTTGGTCTTTATGATGGTGATGTATGGGTGAGGTTTTGGTGTGGATGTCCTTTCTGTTTGTTAGTTTTCCTTCTAACAGTCAGGACCCTCAGCTTCAGGTCTGTTGGAGTTTGCTTGAGGTCCACTCCAGGTAGGCTCCTCCCAGTTAGGCTCTCCAGTTAGGCTACTTGGGGGTCAGGGACCCACTTGAGCAGGCAGTCTGTCAGTTCTCAGATCCCAACCTCCATGCTGGGAGAATCACTACTCTCTTCGAAGCTGTCACACAGGGACATTTACATCTGCAGAGGTTTCTGCTGCTTTTTGTTTAGCTATGCCCTGTCCCCAGAGGTGGAGTCTACAGAGGCAGGCAGGCCTCCTTGAGCTGCAATGGGCTCCACCCAGTTCGAGCTTCCTGGCTGCTTTGTTTACCTACTTAAGCCTCAGCAATGGTGGGCACCCCTCCCCCAGCCTCACTGCTGCCTTGCAGTTAGATCTCAGACTGCTGTGCTAGCAATGAGAGAGGCTCTGTGGGCTTGGGACCCTCCGAGCCAGGCATGGGATATAATCTCCTGGTGTGCTGTTTGCTAAGACCCTTGGGAAATCACAGTATTGGATGGGAGTGACCTAATTTTCCAGTGTTCTGTGTCACAGTTTCCCTTCGCTAGGAAAAGGAATTCCCTTCCCCCTTGCACTTCCTAGGTGAGGCGATGCCTTGCCCTGCTTCGGCTCTCACTCGTTGGGCTGCGCCCACTGTCGTGCACCAACTGTCCAACATGCCCCAGTGAGATGAACCCGGTACCTTAATTGGAAATGCAGAAATAACCCATCTTCTGTGTTGCTCACGCTGGCAGCTGGAGGCTGGAGCTGTTCCTATTTGGCCATTGTGGCACCAACCTCACTTGATATGATTTCTAAATTTAAATACCTTTGAGACAAACATGAATTGTGAAGGGATTTAAAAATGTCAGTGAAAAATGGAATTAAAAATAAAAATATAAATATCAACTTTATTTCTCAATATAATCTCTACTGAGGTCAAGACACTGCATTAAGGGATGATCCCAGCCATTCATTCCATTGATAAAGAACTGAGGGTCATGGGAATTTAACCATGTCAATGCAATCTTCTACTATTAACTGAAGAAAAATGGGTGCCCTTTACAGTTATTTTAAGATTAGGAAAAATAAGGTCAGAAGAAACCAAATCAGGACTGTAATGTTGATGCCTAATAATTTCCCATGAAGACTCTTTCAAAATTACTGGTGTTTGACGAGAGGAAGGAACAGAAGTGTTGTTGTGGTGCAGAGGGACTCTCTAGTGAAGCTTTACAGGGCACTTTTCTGCAAAAGTATTTGCTAATTTTCTCTAAGAGCTCTCCTACTAAGCAAATATTATGGTGCTTTGATCCTACAGAATGTCAACAAGCAAAATGCCTTGAGCATCCCCAAAACCTCTATGGCTTTTGCTTTTGAGAAGTTTGCTTTTGCTTTGACTGGACCACTTCTACTTCTTGGTAGCCATTGGTTTAATTGTGCTTTGCCTTCAGGATCCTTTTGATAAAGTCAGTTTCACTCCCTGTTATAATTCTTCAAAATAATGCTTCAGGATCTTGATTCTGCTTGTTCAAAATAGTCACTAATAGCTCTACTTTTGTCCATAGCTGATCTAGGCACAAGGGTATTTGGGACTCATCAAATGTAAAGTTTCTCAACTTTCACGTTATAGTCAGCATTGTGTAAGCTGAACCAATTGAGATGTCTGTGGTGTTGGCTATAATATCCTCATTAATTGTCAGTTCTCCTCAATTAGGGCATAGAAACAATTTTTTTTCTCTCAAAAATTGGAATGGATGCCCCTCCTCTGTGGGCTTCATCTTCAACATTGTCTTATCTCTTCTTAGAATCAGGTATCCCTTTGTAAACGACTGATCCTTCAGGTCATTTTTCCCATAGACTTTTCTTAAAGAATAATTTATTTCACCGTTTTTTGTACTCCAGCTTCACCATAAATTTGATGTTTGTTCTTGTTACAGGTTTGGCAGAATTCAAGTTTGGCAGAATTCATGTGGCTCTTTTCAGACTGATGTTTTAAATCCTGTTCACATATGTTAAAACAGGGCCGGGCATGGTGGCTCACGCCTGTAATCCCTGCACTTTGGGAGGTTGGGCAACATGGCAAAACCCTGCCTCGACAGAAAATACAAAAATTAGCCTCTACAAAAAATACAAAAATTAACCAGACAAGGTCCCAGCTACTTGGAAGGCTGAGGCAGGAGAATCACTTCAGCCTGGGAAACAGAGGTTACTTTGAGCCAAGATTGCTCCACTGCACTGCAACCTCGGTGAGAGGAGTGAAACCCTGTCTCAAAAATAAGAAAAAGTTAAAATAAACTAGTATATGTGTGTTTCGATGCAAAAACTAAAAGTTCATGCATAGTTTTTTCATAATTGTTATTTTGCATGAACTTATTGAAGCCCCCTATTATTTGCCATAATTTTCTCATCTTATTAATTTCTATATACATGCAGAATTTCCAATTTGTGTAAACCTTTCTTCCCAGTTACTGAACAATTATTTTAAATTGGAAAAATATGAGCTATTTTAATCTATATTTTTGTTTTCTACTTCTGAATATTTTAGAGAAAATATGGATAATGAGACTTGTAAAATGGAGATGTTTGGAAGTTTCTATTACCAATGACAAATTAATTTTTAAATAATTTCAGGAAAATTTAGGTGAATGTCTGTACTTTCATATGAACATTCATAGTAAAACAGATTTTTAAATTTCTACCCTTGATAAACTTTAATGTAAAATATGTGAGTAAATGTGTACTTTTCCGTTCCTCATGAACATTCTCAAGTTTATGCTATCTGGATTTTCTCAGGACGAATTACAAGCTGTATATGCTGCTGAAGTGTCTCAAAGATTATGTCCCAAAGAGAGTGCCCTACTGTTTTTCCAATATTAATTTATAAGTTTTACCAAGTTACAAGTTTTTTTTTCATAAAATATAAAACGTTTTGCCTCCAGCAGAAATACATTTTGGAAGATAACTTTCCTGTGGTAAGGGGTATAAAGGAAGCTTGGATTTGTTCTGAGAAAGGGAGAGGGTACTTCTGCCCATTGCCATGCACATCTGATTTTAGAGCTGAATGCCTTTCTGAGCTTGGCTCACTCCTCTCAAACTTGCTGGTAAATGGACACAAATTAAAGAGAAATAATTGTACACCATTTGGGATCAACGAATCCAGATATCTGAACCATTGTTTATTATTTGCCCCTCCCACCCTCTCACCCTTCCAGATCTCTAGTGTCTATCATTCCACTTCTATGTCCAGGTGTACAATTATTTAACTCACACTTACAAATGAGAACTTCATGTGTTCATTTGTACAGATTCTCTTCCACCTAGCTACCTCTGAGACTGCAAGAACAATCACTCCTCCCCCTCCTCCTTCTCAGCCTACTCAAACAGAAGACCAGGAGCATTATCTATCTATCTATCTATCTATCTATCTATCTATCTATCTATGCACACACACACACGTACACGTATATATACACACACAAATATATATACACACATATGTGTACATATACACACACACTCATAAAGAATTTGCATTTTAAAGAATGGCAGAACCATAGTTGTTCAAAAATCAACTATATAATTCTATATATGATAAATGTCTACTAGAAAGTTCACGTTGAAAATTGCAAACACGACTTAGAAAAAACAAAGTTTTTAAAAATTTTATTTTATTTCATTTTAAGTTCCAGGATACATGTGCAGGACGTGCAGGTTTGTTACATAGGTAAGTGTGTGCGATGGTGGTTTGCTGTACCTATCAACCCGTAACCTAGGTATTCAGCCCCACATGGATTAGCTATTTATTCGGACGCACTCCCTCCTCACTTACCCCCAGACAGGCTCCAGTGTATGTTGTTCCCCTCCCTGTGTCTATGTTTTCTCATTGTTCATCTGCCACTTATAAGTGAGAACATGTGTATTTGGTTTTCTGTTCCTGCATTAGTTTGCTGAGAATAATGGCTCCCAGCTTCATCCATGTCCTTGCAAAGGACATGATCTCATTCCTTTTTATGGCTGTATAGTATTCCATGGTGTATATGTATCACATTTTCTGTATCCAGTCTGTCACTGATGGGCATTTGGGTTGATTCCATGTCTTTGCTATTGTGAATAGTGTGGCAATGAACATATGCATACAAGTATCTTTATAAAACAAGAATTTATATTCCTTTGGGTATATACCCAGTAATGGCATTGCTGGATCAAATGGTATTTCTGATTCTAGGTCTTTGAAAAATCACCACACTGTCTTCCACAGCGTTTGAATTTACATTCACTCCAACAGTGTAAAAGTGTTCCTGTTTCCCCACAGTCTCACCAGCATCTGTTGTTTCTTGACTTTTTAATAATCACCATTCTGACTGGCATGAGATGGCATCTCACTGTGGTTTTGATTTGTATTTCTCTAATGATCAGTAACGTTGGGCTTTTTTTTTTCATATGTTTGTTGGCTGCATAAGTGTCTGTTCATATCCTTTGCCCACTTTTTAAAATATTTTTATTTTCACTTTTTAAGACAGAGTCTTGCTGTGTCACCCAGGGTGGAGTTCAGTGGCACAATCTCGGGTCACTGCAACCTCTACCTCCCAGATTCAGGTGGTTCTTCTGTCTCAGCCTCCTGAGTAGTTGGGATTACAGGCACCTGCCACCACATCTGGCTAATTTATTGTATTTTGAGTAGAGACTGAGTTTCACCAGGTTAGCCAGGCTGATCTTGAACTCCTGGCCTCAAGTTATCCGCCCACCTCACCTTCCCAAACTTCTGGGATTACAGGTATGAGCTACTGCACCCAGTTTTTGCCCACTTTTATATGGGGTTGGATTTTTATAGTTTTGGGTTTTACATTTAAATCTTTAATCCATTTTCAGTTCACTTTTGTATAAGGTATAAGGAAGGGGTCCAGTTTCAGTTTTCTGCATATGTCTAGATAGTTTTTCCAGCACCATTTATTATTAAATAGGGAATCCTTTCCCCATTGTTTGTTTTCATCCAAAATAAAATGGTTGTAGATGTGCAGTCTTATTTCTGATATCTCCATTCCATTCCATTGGTCTATGTGTCTGTTTTGTACCACTACCATGCTGTTTGGGTTACTGTAGCCTTGTAATATGGTTTGAAGTCAGGTAACAGGATGCCTCCAGCTTTGTTATTTTTACTTAGGATTGTCCCGGGTATATGGACTCTTTTTTCGTTTCATATGAATTCTGAAGTAGTTTTTTCTAATTTTGTAAAAAATGTCCATGGTAGTTTATGGGAATAGCATTGAATCTATGAATTACTTTGGGAAGTATGGCCATTTTCATGATATTGATTCTTCTTACCCATGAGCATGGAATGTTTTTCCATCTGTTTGTGTCCTCTCTTATTTCCTTGAGTAGTGGTTTGTAGTTCTCCTTGAAGAGGTCCTTCACTTGCCTTGTTAGCTGTATTCCTAGGTAGGTATTTTATACTCTTTGTAGCAATTGTAAATGTGAATTAATTTGTGATTTGGCTCTCTTCTTGTCTATTGTTGGTGTATAAGAGTGCTTGAGACTTTTGCACACTGATTTTGTATCTTGAGACTTTGCTGAAGTTGCTTGTAGCTTAAGAATCTTTTGGGCTGAGGTGATGAGATCTTATAGATATAGGATCATGTCATCTGCAAGAAAAGAAAGTTCGACTTCCTCTTTTCCTGTTTGAATATGCTTTATTCTTTCTCTTGCCTGATTGCCTTGGCCAGAACTTCCAACACTATATTGAATAGGAGTGGTGAGAGGGCATCCTTGCCTTGTGCCAAATTTCAAATGGAATACTTCCAGCTTTTGCCTGTTCAATATGATAATGACTGTGGGTTTGTCATAAATGGCTCTTATTATTTTGAGGCATGCTCCATCAATACCTAGTTTCATGAGAGTTTTTAGCATAAAGGAATGTTGAATTTTATCAAAGACCTTTTCTGAGTCAACTGAAATAATCATGGGGTTTTTGTCTTTAGCTCTGTTTATGTGGTGGATTACATTTATTGATTTGCATATGTTGAACCAGACTTGCACCCAAGGGATGAGGCCGATTTGATCTTAGTGGATAAGCTTTTTGATGTATTGCTGGATTTGGTTTGCCACTATTATATTGAGAATTTTGCAACAAAGTTTATCAGAAATATTAAGCTAAAGTGTAGTAAATACATTGAAAACAATAACAGATTGATTAAAAGACTAAATAATATGAATCCTAAGTGTTTTCACAACTGATTTATAGAGTAAAAGCATTGCCAAACTAAATGAGCTTGGCCAAAAACTGTACAGGGTCTGAGATGTTGTCTCAACTTCCATTACTCATTGTGAGGTGGACCTACAGTAACTGTATTTGATGCAAAATTTCATGTTGATGGAAGCTGAGATGTCTTGCAGTCTCAGAGGGACAGTATTCTGGTGTGTCTCCCTTTGCCCTGTCAGGAATAAAGATCTAGACTCTACAGGTTTTGTCAAAATATACAATATGTAGGAAATGGGGCAGGGTTTAGGCTGTGAGGCAAAGCCTAGAGATATAAAGAAACAGCTTCTGACCCAGGGCTCATGAAGTCAGGTTAGTTTCAGAGATGATGGTGGAGTGAGCATAGTACAGTCTTTGGAACCATTCCTTCCCCTTATTTGTTCATAGGCCAGATGTGCTCAACTAGGGGGCATCTCAGGTCTGATGAAGAGAGTCCTGGAGAGACAAAGGGGCAATCCTGAGGAAGAGGCTCAACAGGGAGGAAGGAGCCACCATTTTCTCTCCTGAGAAAAATCCTTCTTCCTAGGAAACCATAGGATTTTCCTTGGTCCCAGTGAGACTTTTTCTGAGTGAAGAGAGCAGAGAGAGCAAGGGACTGATGTGTTATCTGTTTCCACCTCCTGCAGTGATTCTGAAACCATGGGGGACAGAATTATCTTCAGAATCATGAGCAATCCAGATGCCATGGTTTCACACAAGACACTGGAAGTTCTTATCTCTGGGGGGTAGGCACTGGTCATTGATACTCTTTAAAGCTCATTCACTGATTACAAAGTGAGCCAAATTAATAATCTACTGCAAGTTTTACTAAACTCACTTTACTCGACACACAATTCACACAGACACATTGTTAATATACACATTTTGATGCTTGGACAGGGTTGGACCCAAGATTCTGTACTTCTATGGAGCCCTGTGTTCTGCCCAGGTGTCATTTACTCTCAGGTAAGTAAACTGATCACCATAACTAACAAGAGATTGATCTGTGATGATTAGAAATGAGAAGATCTGTTGGTTATGTTTTATTGGGATGGATTCTATTAACATTTAAATACAGTTTAAAAACACAGCTTTACAATGAAAAGTAAGAAGCAAATATAAAAAGTGAAGGGGCTATTCCCCAAAGTAGTTTCCACTGAAATACCACCAGAGAGAAACAACTCTCAGGACAGGGATTCTGCTTCAAAGACACAGATTTCACAGCTGGATGGTTGATCTAGAATTTCCGAAAATTCCATCCTTTACTCATGAAATGCAGTTTATTTAAGAACTTTCTAATTTGACTGTAGTTTCATACTCACACACTTCAGTGTGTTGTGTATTATTCCATTGATGATAAGAATAACTTATTTGGAAATGAATTACATACTGGTGAGGAAATTTTCCCTTTAAATTAAACTTAAACTCACACCATAAAATTAGCAGCATCTGTTTGTCTGTTCCAAGAATTAAATAGGTTCTACCCAGGGCACCTGAGGTCAGTTGAAAACAAAAGCAAAAAAAGTTGGAATAAAAAGTAAGAACACCCTTCCAATGTTACAAATGCATCCCAGTCTCAATTATTCACATTCACGAGAATGATTCACCTATATCCCACTTTAGCAAAATTTCACCTACTCTCGACTACCAATTGACTAATCAAAACAAACCAAGACAGAATAATAAATTCAAATTCATCGAGTACACTGAGGGGAAAACCTACACCTCAAAATGTAGTATACAGCTATTCACACAGGATGTCATCTACTGTGAAAACACATGCACAGAGACAGTCCCTTCACATGATCAGAATACTCACAACTCCACAAGAATATATTAGATATGGGATCATCTTGAAATGCAGCCATCACTAACCAGTTGTCCCTTTTACATAGACAAAAACCTGAGGACCACATTATGTTATGTAGGAATGACTGTACACTTGTGTGCGTGTGTGTGTGTAGGGATCCGGCAAATCCAATAGACATTCCAGTGATAACCTTTTCATGTTCAGCCTCTTGATTCTATATCCGAGTGAAATGACTTGCCAGTGGGGAACAAGATAAGTCTTTGCAGGAAGTGGTCTGGTGGGAGCTAGATACCCAAATCATAAAGCATCGAGTGTTGGAAACATGCACTGAAGTTAGACGAAATACTCAACGCACAATTTAGACGGTGAAAGACTTTCGGGTAATCATGCAGTCACTGAGAGGCTGATTGATGACATTCCCCGAATTTATGATTGCAAGAAGAGACAAATACTCGTGACATTCTATTTCCGGTGGTTGGGGACATACGATGGCAGTTTAAGAAATCATGAAATCAAGAAACTTGAGTAATCGGAAGGTATGCCAGCTAAAACCTTCGATTCCTTTAACAAAGGATGAAAACAAAAACCACATATCACACAGCATGGGAGATGACATTTTCATATGTATGTGATAATGGATCAACATTTGAGAGAGATGCAATAAAAAGTTGTAAATTTGACAAAAGCAAACAACCAGAATTAAACACTGGAAAAGCCTGGGTGATGGGAGTGGAGCGCCCTGTCTCAAGAAGAAAGAAACAGAGAGATTTAAAAGCAGGGAGTGAAACAGAAGTTTGTACACCATTGTTACTACAGGCCCGTGTTTCAGTAGGAAAAGGCGAAAAGAAGGCATTTATCTCATGGATTCTTGCATGGATTGCTCAGGATCTGGGATGTTGCCTCCGTTTCCAGTTAGGCATTGTGTGATGGACTGGTAGTTCCCACATTTGGTGCAAAATGTAAAGCTGATGAACGTAGACATGCTCCCCAAACTAGGAGGGGCAGAATTTGGGTGTGTCTTCAGGTCCTTTGGCTTACCAGGAATGAAGATCCTGGCTCCAGGGATTTTGTCCAAATGTCTTAGAGAGTGAGAAACGGGGCAGAATTTAGGCCCGGCTCCAAGGCCTCGAGGTGTAAAGAAACATGCTGGCCTCAGGGCCCATGAAATCAGGATGATTTTAGGGAGGATGGTGGAATGAGAGGACTGTGACCTTTGGCCCCGTTTCTTTCCATTGTCTTTCATGGGCCAGGTGTGTTCAATCAGAAGGCTTCCCGTGCTCGATGAAAAGAGTCCTGGGGGAGGAAAGAAGCGCTGCTTAGAGAGTTGCTCCACAGGGAGAAAGGAGCCACGATTTTCAGGAGAATGATCCCCAGAAGCATGAGCAGTCCAGATGCTGTGGCTTCACACAAGACGCTGGAGGGTGTTACGTCTGAAGCCGGGACCTGGGCATCGGTGTTCTTTCATGCTCATAACTGATTTTCAGGTGAGCCCAATGGATCACCTGTCTGCCAGTCATGCTCATCACACTGTAGTTTACACACACGTCACACAGAGACACTGTTAATACGCACATTAGTGTGCTTGAGCAGGGTTGCACCCAAGATTCTGTGGTTGTATGGAGCCCTGAGTTATGCCCTGGACATCTTTACTCTCTGGTTGGTCAACTTGGATCACTGTACCGAACGAGAAATGGAGCCTGAAATCCAATTGGCGAATACACAAAAGGAAGGGGCCATTTCCCACAATCATTTCCACTGCAACACCACCTCGGATGAACAAGTCTCATTGCAGGTCAGGGACTATGCTTCGGAGATGCACCTTTCGCAGCTGGACGATTGACCTGGAATCTCCCAAATGCCATTTTGATACACATCAAATGAGTTTTATTTCAGTGCTTACTGCTTTTATTTTAGTTGAATACACACACGCTCCTGTGTTTGATTTCCTTGATTATCATACGATTTACTTCCAAATGACTCACATACCAGTGGGATGATTTTCTGCTTCAATTCATTGGAAATGGACAGCATTCAATAGGCAAGTGTGTCTGTCTGTCTGTCTCCAGCATTCTGTGGGTTCCACCAGGGGCACAAGTCCTAGGGCGCCTGAGGTCCATTCAACAAGCAATGTAAAAACGGCGAGGCAGGTTCAAAAGAAGAACATCCTTCCTCTCTTCAAATGCGTCCCAGTTTCCACTACTCAAGGTAGCGAGAAGGATCCACAGAAGTCCCACGTTCGCAAAATTTCAACTTCTGGTGCTCACCAACAACTGACGAATGAAACACACCCCAAGAGAAAATAGTCAACCCCGTCCCCTGCAATAACCTCACGCGCAACCCTACACTGCAATATGTCCTATTCAGAAATTCACACTGAATGTCATCTACCATGAACACAAACACACAGACACTGCCTCCACAGGTTCAGAAGACTCACGACTGCAAAATTCGATGTTTCCTATGTCTGGGCTCATCCTGAAACGCAGCCATCACTATCCAGTTGTCCCTCTTGTGTAGACAGAAACCTGGGCTCCTCATTACTTTATGTCGGATTGACTGTGTATGTGATGTGATGGTGTGTGTGTGTGCGCGCATGAACCCCCTCGTGGGTGTGTGTGTGTGTACGTGTATGTGTGTGTGTGTCAGTGTGTGTGCGCATGCACTCCTGCGTTTGGGTGGAGACTTTTCCTGAGATCACTGGCACACAAACAGAGCCCTCTTGCTGTGTTTGTTCCTCCCTTTGGATCTCCTGGTCCTCCCTTGCAGAGAAGTGAGTGTGTCAGTGTTCATGGACTCCTGAGGTGTCAGGTTCCTTGAAGAGAGGTTCAGCAGGGAGCTTTGCTGTTCAGGATGATGGTTGTTCATCCCACTCTTGTATTTTGATGGATGAATCACAAGCACGTTGGGAGGCAGGGTACATTAGACTTTTCTGATGTTGAAGTCAGGCTTGGTTTTGTTTTGCTCTTGGAGGAACTTCCAGTGGTCTAAGGTGCTTTCCTGAGTGGCTCTTTCCACCAAGTGCTCCTCCAAGTCAGGTACCTGGAGGCAGGGTTCTCTCTGGAGCTCTCCTTGCGTTGCTCGCCTGTCTTTGTGTTCAGCGCCAAGGGCTCCTGGTTCCCTGCCTATTGACACACTCTCACTGCATCTTTCCAGTTCACTCTTCTGGATGTAAAAGAGGACATAGGCCTGTTGACTCAGGACAGAAGCGATGCTACAGGCAGTGACCTCGGCGTCATCCATTTTATTCCACTGGCTTCCTGGAGCTTTGACATAAGAGAGGTAATGTCCGTTGTGACAACACCACCCAGCGTGGACCAGCACAGCATAGAGGACATAGACAAGAGGTCCTGTGTTCTGCTGAGACATGTATGGCTGCATGTCAAGGCACTCAGGGTATTGCACATTCTTGGCAACTTTGTTGCCTGTGACATTGGAGAATCTCTTCAATACAAGGATGAGGACCTTGGCAGAAGTGTGTAGGGTGAATGTCTTGTAGGCAGGCGCCTTCTGGAGACAAAGACCACAATGATAGGCATTCTCTCCATTGAGTTCTTCGGGCTTCACCACCTGTTCCAAAGCTTGCTTCACACTCTGAGCTGCTTGTATATCCAGGGCGATGTCCAGGTAAGAGCCAAAGGTGTCTGAAACACCCTGGCAGTGGAGACACTTGATTTGAGATCTCCAGCAGCCTCCAAATATCTGGTGGATGAGGGTGGTGTCCTCAGAGTCATGATCTACTTGCTTGTGCCCGGGAAGACGTGCCTTTTTCATGGCATCCACAATGAACATCAGAAATTCATGGGCATCTTCCTGTTTGCCTTGATGGAAGCCAGTAGCCAATGCCTGTGAGGGCTGGATGATGTGGCCAGGACAGTGGAGGGCCCATGTGATGTGAGCTTCCATCGTACACAGCATGCAGCACTTGTGACGATGACAAAGTTAAGAGTGCTCCCGGGACAGCATGTAGTTGGCATGGGGTGGTGTGTATGTCAGGCACTGCAGGGAAGCATTCACGTAGCAAGTATTTCCCATATTCTGGAGCCCAGCCCCCACCGCAGCAGGTCTCCTGCTACTGAGAGGAAGCTTCTTTCCGGGGGCAGGCTGTCTTGCCACAGGAGCCAAACCATCACAGAGGTTGACATGGGTCTCAGATGACAGTGGTGACTTCTCAGGTAGAGAAGTCCGCTGGATTTCAGCAAAAGCTGCATCTGGCCGAGAAGATGTGAGTTTTGAAAAGTGGTTGAACTGCCACTCACCTCCCAAGTGGAGTGAATCGGTCTCCATGTCGCCAGGAGCAAGGATCACAAACTTTTTCTGCTGGGACCGCACCTTGCAGAAAGACGCTATCTCTTCCGAAAGAGTCTTCAAATGACGCGCCATTTGACTGCATCAGCCCCTATATAACTAACCCCCGCCTACCGCGAACACCCCACCCACCCATCAGGTACGCGGTCCACCAATCCAATATCAGCACTCAGTTAAAGAATGAGTCATAGGGTGTGTCCCCTTTTATTCCCCAGGGAGTTCACTTAAAACTCCTGGGGAATCCGTTAGTTTACTTAAAACAGTGCTAGGGAATAATTCTGTCCTCACGAAACAATGCGTGTGTTTGTGTGTATGTGTTTGCTTGCGTGAGCTTGTGGGCATGCGGAATTATGCCCATGTGAGTGTTTCTTTGTGTTTGTTTATATGTCTGGGTGTGTGTGTGTTTAAGCTGCAATGTGTTTCTAACTATGAGCTTTTGGCTGATACGATCATTCTTTCAGGCATTGAAGGACAGGAAGTCAGACCTGTACTTTCTGACTTGAGAATCATCAATGAAGTACAGTTAATAACACAGTGTATTTGTTTCCTTAATATTAAAGAAGAGATCTATGCAGTCTAATAAGTATTCTAGCGATAACCTTTCCATGTTCAGCCTATTGATTCTGTGTTCGAGTGAAATGACTTACCAGTGGGAACCAAGACATGTCTTTGCAGGAAATGCTCTTGTGGAAGCTATATACCCAAATCATAAAGCATCAAGTGTTGGAAACATGCACTGAACTTAGACGAAATACTCAGTGCCCAAATTAGACTGTGAAAGACTTTCAGGAAATCATGCAATCACCGACATACCAATTGATGACATTCCCTGTATTTATGATTGCAAGTAAAGAGAAATACTCATGACATTCTATTTCCAGTGATTGAGGTCATATGACCACAATTTAAGAAATCATGAAATCAGAAAACTTAACTAATCACAATCTAATCCAACTAAAACCTTTGGTTCATTTAAGAAAGGATGAATATAAAAATAACATATCACGCAGCATGGGAGATAATATTTTAATACGTATGTGATAATGGATCAACATTTGAGAGAGATGAAATAAATAGTTGTAAATTTGAGAGTAGCATATAACCAGAATTAAACACTGTAAATGCCTGGGTGATGGGAGTGAGTCCCTGTCTCAGGAAGAAACATAGAGATTTAAAAGCAGGGCATCTAAAAGAGATTTGCATACCATTGTTAATACTGGCAGTTGTTTTAGTAAGAAAGGGAAAAATAAACCATTTGTCTTAGGGATTCTTGCATGTATTTTTCATCGTCTGAGATGTTGCTTCCAATTCCAGTTAAGCATTGTGTGGTGGACTTGCAGTTACCACATTTGGTGGAAAATGTCATGCTGATGAAGGTAGACTTGTTTCCCAAACTAAGAGGGACAGAATTTGGGTGTTTCTTTGGGACTTTTGGCTTACTAGGAATAAAGATCCTGACTCTAGGGATTTTCTTAAAATTTTTCAGATAATGAGAAAGAGAATAGAATTTAGGCCAGGTGCCAAGGCCTCGAGGTGTACAGAAGCATCCCCGGTCTCAGGGCCCATGAAATCAGGATGATTTTAGGGAGGCTGGTGGAATGAGGAGAGTGTGACCTTTGGCCTCCTTTCTTTCCCTTTTCTTTTCATGGGTCAGGTGTGCTCTATCAGAAGGCTTCCCCTTTCTGTTGGACAGAGTCCTGGAAGAAGAAATGAGCGCTGCTGAGAAAGATGCTCCACAAGGAGGAAGGAGTCACTATTTTCAGGGGCATGATCCCCAGAAGCATGAGAAATCCAGATGCCGTGGCTTTACACAGGATGCTGGAGTTTCTTTCCTCTGGATCCGGGAGCTTGGCATCAGTGTTCTGTAATGCCCATAACTGATATTGAGGTGAGTCCACTTGATAACCTGTCTGCGTGTCATGCTCATTACACTGCAATTCACACACACGTCACACCGAAACACTCTGAATGAGCATATTTATGTGCTTGAACAGTGTTGCATCCAAGATTCTGTGATTCTACAGAGTCCTGAGTTCTGTCCTGGACATCTCTACTCTTGGGTAGGTCAACTTTGATCACTATACCTAATGATAAATGTACCATTAAATCTAATCAGCAAATACACTAAAGGAAGGGGCCATTCTCCATAATTGTTTCACTAATTGTCAACTTTAATAACTGTACCTAAGAAGAAAGGGATCTGTGATGATTCCACATCAAAGAACCTGTTGATTTTTTGTCATTTGAATGAATTACGTTAACATTTAAATAGAGTTTAAAACCCCAGATTTCCCATGAAATCTAATCAGCCATGAAATCTAATCAGCAGATACACAAAAGGAAGGGGCCATTCTCCAAAATCGTTTCCACTGAAACACCACCACCAATAAACAAGGCTCATTGCAGGAAAGGGATCCTGCTTCCAAGATCCAGTTTGCACAGTTGGACGATTGACCCAGAATCTCCCCTAATGCCATTTTTTAACACCCCAAGTGAGATTTATTTCTGGGTTTTCTAATTTTAGTTCAGCTGAATACACACACTCCTGTGTTTCAATTTCTTTCAAACACCTTTTAATAATGAAGTATCTTGCTGCTTCACCCCTTATATAACTAATGCCCACCCACTAGTTCCACTACATTTACCCATCAATTACCCAATTTCCCAATGAAATATCAGCAGTCAATTAAGTTTTGTGTCTTAGGTTGTATTCTTTTGTATTCCTCTGGGAATTTAATGGACACAGCTTAAATTGTGATTATAGAACAGTTGAATCAGATTTACTAATCAGTGTTATGGGCAAATATGATAGGAGTGGAACTGGGTTAGGACAGTGGCTACACATTTGCCTTATTTCATGTAAAACAATGCCAGTTAACAATTGTGTACATATTAAACAGTTTGTGTCTGTGTGTGTATTTGTATCTTTGTGTCTGGATGTGACTGTGTGTGTGTGTGTGTGTTGAGAAGTACTTCCAAGCATGTGCATCTGGGAGATAAGATCATTCTTTCCACGATTGAACTACAAGAAGTTGGAACTACATTTTCTGATTTGAGAATGTGTAGCGATGTTATGTAATTAACACAGCATATTGTGTCTTAATTAAAATGGAGAGATCAATGGAGTCAAATTGACATTCCAGAGATAACCTTCCCATTTTTGACCAATTGATTCTATATCACGTTGTAATGATCTGGCTGTGAGGACAAGACAAGTCTTTGCATGAAATGGTCTTGTGGAAGCAATATATGCAAATAATAAAGCATCAAAAGGGACTATGCCTTCAATTTGTAGAAATATTCACTGAAGTTTGATGAAATTCTCAATGCCCAAAATAGACTACAGAACACTTTCAAGAAAACATGCTATAACCCAGAGATTAATTGATGACATCCACTGAAGTTATGAGTGCAAGAAAAGAGAAATATTCATGGAATTTTATATCCAAGAGTTTCTTGTATATGACAGCATATTTTGAAAAGTCAAAATCAGAAAAACTTGACAAATAGGAAGATAACTAAGCTAAAACCTTTTGTTCGTTAAAGGAGCGATGAGAGGCAGTTCCAAGATGGCCGAATAGGAACAGATCCAGCCTCCAGCTCCCAGCGTGAGTGACACAGGAGACGGGTGATTTCTGCATTTCCAACTGAGGTACCGGGTTCATCTCACTGGGGCTTGTTGGACAGTGGGGGCAGGACAGTGAATGCAGCACACAGAGCAACCGAAGCAGGGTGAGCCTTCACCTTACCCAGAAAGTGCAAGGGGGAAGGGAATTCCCTTTCCTAGCCAAGGGAAACCGTGATACACAGCACCTGGAAAATTGGGTTACTCCCACCCTAACACTGTCCTTTATCAAGGGTCTCAGCAAACGTCACACCAGGAGATTATATCCCGCATCTGGCTTGGAGAGTCCCACGCCCACAGAGCCTCCCTCATTGCTAGCCCAGTAGTCCAAGATCTAACTGCAAGGAGGCTGCAAGGCTGGGGGAGGGGCGCTCGCCATTGCTGAGGCTTGAGTAGGTAAACAAAGTGGTGGGGAAGCTCGAACTGGGTGGAGCCCGCCACAGCTCAAAGAAGCCTGCCTGCCTCTGTAGACTCCACCTCTGGGGAGAGGGCATAGCCAAACAAAAGACAGCAGAAACCTCTGCAGATTTAAATGTCCCTGTCTGACAGCTTTGAAGAGAGTAGTGGTTCTCCCAACACGGAGTTTGAGATCTGAGAACAGAAAGGCTGCCTGCTCAAGTGGGTCCCTGACCCTGGTCCCTGAGTAGTCTAACTGGGAGACACCCCCACTAGGGTCAGATTGACACCCCATACCTCACACAACCGGGTACCCCTCTGAGACGAAGCTTCCTGAGGAATAATCAGGCAGAAACATTTGCTGTTCAGCAATATTCACTCTTCTGCAGCCTCCACTGCTGCCACCCAGGCAAACGGGGTCTGGAGTGGACCTTGAGCAAACTCCAACAGACCTGCAGTTGAGGGTCATGACTATTAGAAAGAAAGCTAACAAACAAACAGAAAGGACATCCACACCAAAACCCCATCTGTACATCAACATCATCAAAGACCAAAGGTAGATAAAACCACAAATATGGGGAAAAAGAAGTGCAGAAAAACTGAAAATTCTAAAAATCTGAGCACCACTCCCCCTCCAAAGGAACGCAGATCCTCTCCAGCAATGGAACAAAGCTGAACAGAGAATGACTTTGACGAGTTGAGAGAAGAAGGCTTCAGACGATCAAACTTCTCCAAGCTAAAGGAGGAAGTTCGAACCCATAGCAAAGAAGCTAAAAACCTTGAAAAAAGATTTCCTGAATGGCTAACTAGAATAACCAATATAAAGAAGTCCTTAAATGACCTGAGAGAGCTGAAAACCATGACATGAGAACTACATGACAAATGCGCAAGCTTCAGTAACCGACTCGGTCAACTGGAAGAAAGGGCGTCAGTGATTGAAGATCAAATGAATAAAATGAAGTGAGAAGAGAAGTTTAGAGAAAAAAGAGTAAAAAGAAATGAACAAAGCCTCCAAGAACTATGGGAATATGGGAAAAGGCAAAATCTACGTCTGATTTGTGAACCTGAAAGTGAGGGGGAGAATGGAACCAAGTTGGAAAACATTCTGTAGGATATCATCCAGGAGAACTCCCCCAACCTAGCAAGGCAGGCTGACATTCAAATTCAGGAAATACAGAGAACGCCACAAAGATACTCCTCTAGAAGAGCAACTCCAAGACACATAATTGTCAGATTCACCAAAGTTGAAATGAAGGAAAAAATGTTAAGGGCAGCCAGAAAGAAAGGTCGGGTTATGCACAAAGGGAAGCCCATTAGACTAACAGTGGATCTCTTGGCAGAAACTCTACAAGCCAGAAGGGGGGGTGGGGCAATATTAAACTTTCTTAAAGAAAAGAATTTTCAACCCGGAATTTCATATCCAGCCAAATTAAGTTTTATAAGTGAGGGAGAAATAAAATCCTTACAGACGAGCAAACGCTGAGAGATTTTGTCACCACCAGTCCTGCCCTACAAGAGCTCCTGAAGGAAGCACTAAACATAGAAATGAACAACCGGTACCAGCCACTGCAAAAACATGCCAAAATGTAAAGACCGTCAATGCTAGGAAGAAACTGCATCAATTAATGAGCAAAATAACCAGCTAACATCATAGTGACAGGATCAAGTTCACATGTTACAATATTAACCTAAATGTAAATGGGCTAAATGTTCCAATTAAAAGACACAGACTGGCAAGTTGGATAAAGAGTCAGGAGCTCTTGTAGGGCAGGCCTGGTGGTGACAAGACCCATCAGTTTGCTGTATTCAGGAGACCCATCTCACGTGCAGAGACACACATAGGCTCAAAATAAAGGGATGGAGGAAGATCTACCAAGCAAATGGAAAACAAAAAATGGCAGGGGTTGCAATCCTAGTCGCTGATAAAACAGAGTTTAAACCAAGAAAGATCAAAAGAGACAAAGAAGGCCATTACACAATCGTAAATGGATCAATTCAATAAGAAGAGCTAACTATCCAAAATATATATGCACCCAATTCAGGAGCACCCAGATTCATAAAGCAAGTCCTTAGAGACTTACAAAGAGACTTGGACTCCCACACAATGATAATGGGAGACTTTAATACCCTACTGTCAACACTAGACAGATCAATGAGACAGAAAGTTAAGGATATACAGGAATTGAACCCAACTCTGCACCAAGCAGACCTAATAGACATCTACAGAACTCTCCACCCCAAACCAACAGAATATACATTCTTCTCAACACCACCTCGCACTTATTCCAAAATTGACCACATAGTTGGAAGTAAAGCACTCCTCAGGAAATATAAAAGAACAGAAACTATAACAAACTGTCTCTCAGACCACAGTGCAATCAAACAAGAACTCAGGATTAAGAAACTCAATCAGAACTGCTCAACTAAATGGAAATTAAACAACCTGCTCTGGAATGACTACTGGTTACATAACGAAATGAAGGCAGAAATAAAGATGTTCTTTGAAATGAATGAGAACAAAGATACATCATACCAGAATCTCTGGACACATTTAAAGCAGTGTGTAGAGCAAAATTTATACCAATAAATGCCCACAAGAGAAAGCAGGAAAGATCTAAAATTGACATCCTAATATCACAACTAAAAGAACTAGAGAAGCAAGAGCAAACACATTCAAAAGCTAGCAGAAGGTAAGAAATAACTAAGATCAGAGCAGAACTGAAGGAGACAGAGACACCAAAAACCCTCCAAAAAGTCAATGAATCCAGAAGCTGGTTTTTTGAAAAGATTAACAAAATTGATAGACAGCTAGCAAGACTAATAAAGAAGAAAAGAGAGAAGAATCAAATAGATGCAATAAAAAATGATAAAGGGGATATCACCACTGACCCCACAGAAATACAAAGTACCATCAGAGAATACTAAAAACACCTCTACATAAATAAGCTAGAAAACCTAGAGTAAATGGATAAATTCCTGGACACATACATTCTCCCAAGACTAAACCAGGAAGAAGTTGAATCCCTGAATAGACCAATAACAGGCTCTGAAATTGAGGCAATAATTAATAGCCTACCAACCGAAAAAGTCCAGGACCAGAAAGATTCATAGCCGAATTCTACCAGAGGTACAAGGAGGAGCTGGTACCATTCCTTCTGAAACTATTGTAATCAATAGAAAAAGAGGGAATCCACCCTAACCCATTTTATAAGGCCAACATCATCCTGATACCGAAGCCTGGCAGAGACACAACAAAAAAAAGAGAATTTTAGACCAATATCCCTGATGAACATCCATGCAAAAATCCTCAATAAAATACTGGTAAACCAAATCCACAGCACTTCAAAAAGCTTATCCACCATGATCAAGTGGGCTTCATCCCTGGGATGCAAGACTGGTTCAACATACACAAATCAATAACGTAATCCAGCATATAAATGGAACCAAAGACAAAAACCACATGATTATCTCAATAGATGCAGAAAAGGCCTTTGACAAAATTCAACAGCTCTTCATGCTAAAAACTTAATAAATTCAGAATTGATGGAACATATCTCAAAATAATAAGAGCTATTTATGACAAACCCACAGCCTATATCATATTGAATAGGCAAAAACTGGAAGCATTCCCCTTGAAAGCTAGCACAAGACAGGGATGCCCTCTTTCACCACTCCTATTCAACATAGTGTTGAACTTCTGGCCAGGGCTACCAGGCAAGAGAAAGAAATAAAGGGTATGAAATTAGGAAAAAAGGAAGTCAAATTGTCCCTGTTTGCAGATGACATGATTGTATACTTAGAAAACCTCATCCTCTCAGCCCAAAATCTCCTTAAGCTGATAAGCAACTTCAGCAAAGTCTCAGGATACAAAATCAATTTGCAAAAATCACAAGCATTCTTATACACCAATGACAGACAAACAGAGAACCAAATCATAAGTGAACTCCCATTCACAATTGCTTCAAAGAGAATAAAATATCTAGGAATCTAACTTACAAGGGATGTGAAGGACCTCTTCAAGGAGAACTACAAACCACTGCTCAATGAAATAAAAGAGGACAGAAACAAATGGGAGAACATTCCATACATTCCATGCTCATGGATAGGAAGAATCAATATAGTGAAAATGGCCATACTGTGCAAGGTAATTTATAGATTCAATGCCATCCCCATTAAGCTACCAGTGACTTTCTGCACAGAAGTGGAAAAAACTACTTTAAAGTTCATATGGAAGCAAAAAAGAGCCCACATTGCCAAGACAATCCTAAGTCAAAAGAACAAAGCTGGAGTCATCACACTGACTGACTTCAAACTATACTACAAGGCTACAGTAACCAAAACAGCATGGTACTGGTACCAAAACAGAGCTAGAGACCAATGGAACAGAACAGACCCCTCAGAAATAATATCACACTTCTACAACTATCGGATCTTTGACAAACCTGACAAAAACAAGAAATGGAGAAAGGATTCCCTATTTAATAAATACTGCTGGGAAAAGTGGCTAGCCATAAGTAGAAAGCTGAAACTGTATCCTTTCCTTACACCTTATAAAAAATTAATTCAAGATGCATTAGAGACTTAAATGTTAGACCTAAAACCATAAAAACCCTAGAAGAAAACCTAGGCGACACCATTCAGGACACAAGCATGGGCAAGGACTTCATGTCTAAAACAGCAAAAGCAATGGCAACAAAAGTCAAAATTGACAAATGGGATCTAATTAAACTAAAGAGCTTCTGCACAGCAGAAGAAACTACCATCAGAATAAACAGGCAACCTACAGAATGGGAGAAAATTTTTGCAATCTACTCATCTGACGAAGGGCTAATAACCAGAATCTACAAAGAACTCAGAGAAATTTACAAGAAAAAAAAAAAAAAGAAAAAACAATCCCATCAAAAAGTGGGCAAAGGATATGAACAGACACTTTTCAAAAGAAGACATTTATGCAGTCAACAGACACATGAAAAAATGCTCATCATCACTAGCCATCAAAGAAATGCAAATCAAGACCACAATGAGATACCGTCTCACACCAGTTAGAATGGTGATCATTAAAAAGTCAGGAAACAACAGGTGATGGAGAGGATGTGGAGAAATAGGAACACTTTTACACTGTTGGTGGAACTGTCAACTAGTTCAACCATTGTGGAAAACAGCATGGCGATTCCTTAAGGATCTAGAACTAGAAATACCATTTGACCCAGACATCCCATTACTGGCTATATCCCCAAAGGATTATAAATCATGCTGCTATAAAGACACATGCACACATATGTTTATTGCAGCACTATTCACAACAGTAAAGACTTGGAACCAACCCAAATGTTCATCAATGATAGACTGGATTAAGGAAATGTGGCACATATACACCATGGAGTACTATGCAGCCATAAAAGAGGGTGAGTTCATGTCCTTTGTAGGGACATGGATGCAGCTGGAAACCATCATTCTCAGCAAACTACTGCAAGAACAGAAAACCAAACACCACATGTTCTCACTCATGGATGGGAATTGAACAATGAGAACACCTGGACACAGGAAGGGGAATATCACACACCAGGGCCTGTTGTGGGGTGGGGGGAGGAGGGAAGGATAGCATTAGGAGATACGCCTAATGTATATGACGAGTTAATGGGTGCAGCACACCAACACGGCCCATGTATACATATGTAACAAACCTGCACTTTGTGCATATATTCCCTAGAATATAAACTATAATAAAATAAAATAATAAAATAAAAAAGGGACGATGAAAATAAATGAAATGTAACACACAGCATGTGAGATAATGTTTTAATACATATCTAAAAATGCCTTAAAATTCAATAGAAATTAAATAAAATCTTCTAAAACTTGACAAAAGGAAAGAACAAAAATTACAGACTGGAAAAGCCTGGCTGACTGGAGTGATGTCCTGTCTCAAGAAAGAACAAACAAACACACAAACAAGCAAAGGATTCTGAAAGCAGAGAATCAAACAGATATTTGTACACCGTTCTTCCTTCCTCCTACTAGCACTCTTCATAGTAGGAAAAGGCAAAAACAACCCAAATGTGTCACGAATTGCTTCATCAGTTTTTTTTGGATCTGAAATACTGCCTCAATTTTCAGTTACTCATTGTGGGGTGGACCTGCAGTTACCACATTTGGTCCAAAGTTTTATGCTGATGAAGGTAGACCTGTCCTGCATTTTCAGAGGGACAGAATTCTGGTGTTTCTCCAGGTTTCTTGGCTTACCAGGAATGAAGATCCGGGAAGAATGTATGCGTGTATGTATGCATGTATGTATGTCCATAAGTATTTCCTGTTTTTAGATTTAAAAAATACGGGATACATGTGCAGTACGTACAGGTTTGTTATATAGGTATCCTTTGCCATGATGGTTTGTTGCACCTATTGGCTCATCTTCTAAGTTCTCTTCCCTCACCCCCAGTCCCCAGCGGACCGTGTTGTGCGTTGTTCCCCTCACTGTGTCCTTGTTTTCTCAAAGTTCAACTTTCACTTATTAGTGAGAACATGCGGTGTTTGATTTTTTTGTTACTGTGTTAGTTTGTTCAGTATGATGGCTTCATCCATGTGCCTGCAAAAGACATGATCTCATTCCTTTTTATGACTGCATAGTATTTTATGGTGTGTATGTACCACATTTTCTTTATCCAGTCTAGCACTGAAGCGCATTTGGGTTGGTTTCATGTCTTTGCTATTGTATATAGTGCTGCAATAAACTTACATGTGCATGTGTCTTTATAGTGGAATGATTTATATTCCTTTGGGTATATAGCCAGTAATGGGATTACTGGGTCAAATGGTGTTTCTGGTTCTAGATCCTTGAGGAATCACCATACTGTCATCCACAATGGTTGAACTAATTTACAGTTTCCCCAACAGTGTAAAAGCGTCCCTCTTTCTTCTCAGCCTCACCAGCATCTATTGTTTCTTAATTTTTTAATAATCACCATTCT
Source organism: Chlorocebus sabaeus (assembly GCF_047675955.1). Lineage (NCBI taxonomy): Eukaryota > Metazoa > Chordata > Mammalia > Primates > Cercopithecidae > Chlorocebus > Chlorocebus sabaeus. Next base: position 115,895 of record NW_027327810.1, read on the forward strand.
GATGGGTGTGAGATGGTATCTCATCGTAGTTTTGATTTTCACTTCTCTGATGATCAGTATTGTTGAGCTTTTAAAAAATATACTTGTTGGTTAGATAAATGTCTTCTTTTGATAAGTTTCTGTTCATATCCTTTGCTCACTTTTTTTTTTTTTTTTTTTAATTTTTATTTTTTTTAATTTATTTATTATTATTAAACTTCAAGTTGTAGGGTACATGTGCACAACGTACAGGTTTGCTACATATGTATACTTGTGCCATGTTGGTGTGCTGCACCCATCAACTCGTCATTTACATCAGGTATAACTCCCAATGCAATCCCTCCCCCCTCCCCCCCTCCCCATGATAGGCCCCGGTGTGTGATGTTCCCCTTCCCGAGTCCAAGTGATCTCATTGTTCAGTTCCCGCCTACGAGTGAGAACATGCGGTGTTTGGTTTTCTGTTCTTGTGATAGTTTGCTAAGAATGATGGTTTCCAGCTGCATCCATGTCCCTACAAAGGACACAAACTCATCCTTTTTTATGGCTGCATAGTATTCCATGGTGTATATGTGCCACATTTTCTTAATCCAATCTGTCACTGATGGACATTTGGGTTGATTCCAAGTCTTTGCTATTGTGAATAGTGCTGCAATAAACATACGTGTGCATGTGTCCTTCTAGCAGCATAATTTATAATCCTTTGGGTATACACCCAGTAATGGGATGGCTGGGTCATATGGTACATCTAGTTCTAGATCCTTGAGGAATCGCCATACTGTTTTCCATAATGGTTGAACTAGTTTACAATCCCACCAACAGTGTAAAAGTGTTCCTATTTCTCCACATCCTCTCCAGCACCTGTTGTTTCCTGACTTTTGAATGATCGCCATTCTAACTGGTGTGAGATGGTATCTCATTGTTGATGGGGTTGTTTGATTTTTTGCTTGTAAATATGTTTAAGTTCCCTGTCAATTTTTGTTATCAGACCTTTGTCAGATGGGTAGGTTGCAATAATTTTCTCCCATCCTGTAGGTTGATTGCTCATGCTGATGATAGTTTCTTTGCTGTGCAGAAGGTCTTTAGTTTAATTAGATCCGATTTGTTAATTTTGGCTTTTGTTGCAATTGCTTTTGACATTTTTGTCATGAAATCTTTGTCCTTGCCTGCGTCCTGAATGATATTGCCTAGGTTTTCTTCTAGGGTTTTTATGGTTTTGGATTTTACATTTAAATCTTTAATCCAGGTTGAGTTAATTATTGTATAAGGTGTAAGGAAGGGGTCAAGTTTTGGTTTTCTGTATATGGCAAGCCAGTTTTCCCAGCATCATTTACTGAATTGGAGATCCTTTCTCCCTTGCTTGTTTTTGTCAGGTTTGTCAAAGATCAGGTGGTCATAGATGTGTGGTGTTATTTCTGAGGTCTTTGCTCTTCTCCATTGGTCTATATGTCTGTTTTGGCAGCAGTAGCCTGCTGTTTTGGTACCGTAGCCTTCTAGTACAGTTTGAAGTTAGCATAATGCCTCCAGCTTTGTTATTTTTGTTTATGATTTTCTTGGGTATATGGGGTATTCTTTGATTCCATATGACATTTAAAATAGTTCTTTCTAATTCTGTGAAAAATGTCAACGGTATTTTGATGGATATAGCATTGAATCTATAATGTTTGGGCAGTATGGCCATTTTTACAATATTGATTCTTCCTAGTCATGAGGATGGAATGTTTTTCCATTTGTCTGTGTCCTCTCTTATTACCTTGAGCAGTGGTTTGCAGTTGTCCTTGAAGAAGTCCTTCATATCCCTTGTACTCCTAGTTGTATTCCTAGGTATTTTACTTTCTTTATAGTAACTGTGAATGGAAGTTCATTCTTGATTTGGCTCTCTGCTTGACTATTGTTGGTGTAATGGAATGCTTGTGATTTTTGCACAATGATTTTGTATCTTGAGACCTTGGTGAAGTTGCTTATCAGTTCAAGAAGTTTTTCAGTTGAGATGATGGGTTTTCTAAATAGGAAGTCATGTCATCTGCAAACAGAGACAAGTTGACTTTCTCTCTTCCTATTTGAATACCCTTTATTTCTTTCTATTGCCTGATTTCCCTGGCGAGAACTTCCAATACTATGTTGAATAGAAGTGGTTACAGAGGGCTTCCTTGTCTTGTACCAGTTTTCAATTGGAATGCTTCCAGCTTTTGCCTATTCTTTATGATATTGGCTGTATGAAATAGCTCTTATTATTTTAAGGTACGTTCCATCAATACCTAGTTTATTGAGAGTTTTTAACAGGAAGGGATGTTGAATTTTATCAGAGGCATTCTTGCATGTATCAGAATAATTGTCTGGTGTTTGCCTTTGGTTCTGTTTAAGTGATCAATTACATTTATTGATTTGTGTATGTTGACTCAGCCTTTCACCCCAAAGATGCAGCCCACTTGATCATGGTGGATAAGCTTTTTGATGTGCTGCTGGATTCGGTTTGCCAGTATTTTACTGAGAATTTTTGCATCGATGTTCATCAGGGATAATGGCCTGAATTGAGCAGGGGTGTGTGTGTGTGTGTGTGTGTGTGTGTGTGTGTGTGTGTGTTTACCTCGGTTTGCCAGTAGGTTGATGTGTGTGTGTGACGCGTGTGTGTGTGTGTGTGTGTGAATGTGTGATAGAGAGCCAAATTAAGGCAGAGGAGGCTCCCCGGCCTGTCATGACATTGAATGTTCTGAATTCAAGATGCTCTAATGGACTGTGTCAGTTGGCCTTTAGCCAGGAGTGGTGTTTGCAAAAGACTGCCAGCTGTGGTGGTAGTGGTGAGATTTGGACTTGCCTTATGTTACCCATGGGAGGTACTCTGGTGTCTCAGGGAACGGGTAGAGCGAAAGGGCTTCTAAAAGTTTCTTCTGTTATTTGTGTTAATCTACCAGGGTAGGTGGTTGAGCAAAACCAGGTGGGAACTAGGTCAGGTAAAGTGATGCTCTGGCTCTCTACGTGTGGGACAAGCAGTGGCTCCAGTGGGAATCGGAAGGCAGTTCTTGGGCCACTGGGGTAATTTTCCAGAGAGAAGTGAAGCTGCCTCTGCCTCTGTACAAGGAGAGTCCATATGAAGAATGGGGAGTAGCAGCTTGGCAGTAAGCCCCATCCAGCTCCCACACCCTTGGCAAGGCAGGTCTCACACCCACAGTGTTCCACTGGGAGTAGTTAGCTAAGTTTCAAGAAATCTAAACTCAGAGCTCAAAACTGACCCATACCATAAGCCTCTCCTATTGAGATAGTAACTGCAGCCTTCAGGCCAAACCCCTCCTGATCCACTTGCAGAGCAGGGGCATCCAGCTCCTGTGCTTGCTGCTGCATCACACATCCCACTCACCTCTCAGTTCTGGCCTGGGGAGTTTGTCCCCACAGAAAATTATATCAAACATTTCAGTTGGGAGGTTCTCTCAACCTGTGACCACCATTTGAGTTAGCTGGCAGACTTCTGGGAGGTCCTCTCTGAGGTAGTATCAGAAATGGCTTCCCTCCATCCTGCCAGAAACTGGGAACGTGCTGGAGACTCAAAGCACATCCCAATGCCACTCCTCATATACTCGTCACCCTTCACTAAATCAACTCCAGCCCTGAGCAGGATTAAGGCCTTCCCCTATGGCCTAGATTGATAGAGTTCCCAATGGAAGTGTATATCTTACAGTCAGTTTATCCCCATCTAACACCCTGGAAACTCAAAATTTTCTGCCTAGCTTATGGTGTAAGCTGCGTCCTGCTGCTTCTTTCAAATGGTCTGTGGCTTATTTCAATTTTCCTGTTAAGTTCCTGTGTTGTTTCTTGAAAGAAAGTTCAGTGTGAATCTCTACACACCATTTTGTCTTTCAAAGTGCAAGAGGCAGGCTAACAATGCCTTCAATCCACCATCTTGGAAAACAAAAGTAACAGTTTTCTCATTTTTAAAGGTTTTGTTAAGATCTGTTAATGACTCACAAAGAAATAGTATTGCGTATATTTGAAATTAGTATTTATTCATTTATGTTGATAAGTGAAAATACAAGATGGTTATCAAGATGGAAGTACTTAATCTGTATATTTCAATATGCTTAGATGCAAATAACTTCACTTTTGATGTATTTTTATTTTACGTCAGTTTCGTTTCAACTTAGGTTTAAGGTGTTCTTGATAATCTGACATGATAAGTGGTGTTGGAATTGGCATTAAAATCCACAATGCTCTACAGCACTTCATCCTTCTTCAGCGGGCACCAATTTGATCTTCTACTACTTTGCAGACATCTCTTTTGCAAACACCAGACAAATTGAGACAATGACCTTCAGCAGCACCCAAACCACCTCTTACTGCAGGAAAGAAGATCCAGTGAGATAGTCCACAACTGGAATGTAAATCCATAAATACTCTTAAGTAACAGAATAAATTTAGTATGAGCATTTTTAAGTGGGAGCTTTTGAAATGGTTGCTGCTCATATGTCAGAGACACATGCAGATTAAGAAAGGTAGTAGTTCCGATCCAGGTTTGGTACAACAGTCACGGTATTTTTGGTGGGGGAAAAGGGATGTGGGAGGGGATGGTACATCTTCATCTTTTCCTCTGGGTTTTCTCTCAGAAATGGCTGTTGCTTACCGCAGGGCAAAAATGCCAGTGTCTTCTGCCAGAGTGGGTTACTGAGGGCCATGGTGGTTCCACCTTGTGGCTGATACTGATAGTCACTTTCTGCTTTTTTCGTTCCTAGCCAAAAAAGATGTTTCTGCTCTCTCAGGTATGCTGAATGCTGATTTCAGCAGTTGTTTTTTCTATATGGCTATTCGGTTTTTTTTTTTTTTTTCTTTCACTGTCTCTCTCTCCTTTTTTTTCTTTCTTTCTTTCTTTTTTTTTTTTTTTGGCTTCACTGTGTTGCTGTAGTTTCTTAAGTGGTCCCTTGAGCCCTCCCAGCGCTATTTTGGTTTGTACATAGCTATCTATATATTTTTTCTTGGGGGAAGGGTAGAGTTAAAGGCTGGTATATCCTGCTCTTGCTCCCCCAAGTGATTTTATTCCCCCAAGCTAATATTTCAGGCTTTCAATTTATTCGCACTTTCATCTGTTCAAACATAAGTGGAAATTACTTTTTCTCTCCACATTTAGATTTGCTCTATCTACTTTCATTGCTAATAGTGTCTTAGTCATAAGATAGATTAGTTAGAAAAAAGTATATTTTTGACATTATAAATGATCCTTTCAATTTGTGTCTAAAAGTGAAAAATATTAGAAAGCTTAACATTTATTATTGTGTCCAGACCAGTATTTCCTCCAGATGACCTTTATTACAACAAAGATAATTTGATGAGGATCTCTCTAATGGTAAAGCTGGTGGCTTTGTGGTGTTATAATATTCTTAAAATAAAGTGACAGTCTGGTGGAAAGACCAACTAAAGCAAGGGTTAGGAGAAAAACAGTTATTACTTTCATTTTGGTCTCACTCTGCATTAAGAGTTTTCATTGTGTCAAAGATTTATTATTCATTAAGTAACCTAATGTTCATTTAATAATAAATGGATCCTATTAAATATGATTTTTAAAATTATAATCACATTACTTTTATTCACATCTGTCTACTGATGCCATTCACAGATGAGAATGGTATAACGTTATTTTATTTTTTTCATTTTGCCACATCTTTATTTACTTAGGTTTATGCTGTATCGAACAACGTATGTGTGGGAGTAATGGGTGATTCAGGAATGCATGAGGGGGAGGTTTAAGCTCTTTAACTTTGAACAATTAAAATTAGCAACATAATATTGAAATACATGCATAACACTCAAGTGGTACTTTCAAAATAGTGTATATTTCCTCTGTTTATTTGTAGCTTTTAAACCCAGAAGTTTTCTATTTCTTTTAGGCACCATAAGTCTGAAAGTCTGTAGTGAAAGCTACAAGTAGTAAATGATGCTAATTCATGTGCTCCCACCTGTGGAAGAATTGAATGTCTTAGATAAAAAAAGATGGTGCAATTGGTGTACCAAGTATCTTAGAATATAATTTGGTGGTGGTTTTTCTGTTTCTGTAGCAGAGTAACATATATACTATATCCAAGTCATCAAGTTATTTAAATATGTCTTTAAACAGGGAGACCTGAAAATAATACTGTGAATCCTGGTAAGCATTTAAAAATAATGAGGAGAATATTGCCTTTATAAAGTCAAAATTTATCTGAATACAACCCATATAGCAATTTCATAACAAAACACTTCCTTCAGTCCTATTAAAGTCAGAAGGAAAAGAAGAATTCCCACTGTCAATGCTGTATTAATATAGTTCTAAAAGTTTTGAACAATGAAACATATTGTAAGAAGAGAAGTCAGAGGAGATTTGAGCCCATTGTTTTTCCTCTCCTTCTATACCTCCCAAAATACCACTGGAATGTTGTAACATTTTGAAGAATCTATAGTAGTGTCGCAAATCATAGAATACTATGAATGCATCTGAATCTGAGATATCCCCAAAAGATACAAAATAGGTGTGACTAGAATGAAAGAAAGATTTAGGCTTTTGGCCATGACTGCAAGTGAGCTGCTCTCAAGTGACTGCTGCTATAGAACGTATATATAGTAGAGGATCTCCTTGAAACATTTCTATCCCTGAAAATGGTTAGGCAAGTTCTTAAAATATCTCCTCTTTCAAACACAAAAATAGTCTGTGAACTGGAGCTTGAGCAGTGGGCACTTTGTATTGGATAGCTGATGGAGGGGGGTGAAGGTTTCCCAGATCCTCTGGGAAGATCTGCTATGATCAGTAATGCTAATGATGGTACTACTGACTCTTGGGCCATCAGAAGTTCCAGTTTGTTAATGCTGAAACTTCTATATTGAGTTAAAGCGTTGAGTCAGCTTCCCAGAGGAAGTCTGGATAATAGCATTCTCATTTCAGACCATAAAATGATGTCAGGTTAAGGATGAACAATGAGTTCAGTATTAAAAATGATCAGGTAAGCAAGACACCATGAATGAAAGTTAATGAAATGAATAGCATATCTAGACCCTTTCATACTAGATGTATTGAAATCGTCAATGTGGAGAAATAATTAAGCAGGTATGTATCAATTGTTTAAAGAAACAATCTACTATTACAAAGATGTAAAAACAATAGTAAAACAATATAGATGATAGAAAAAACAGGCAGGTCTGGCTGGATGTGGTGGCTCATGCCTGTAATCCCAGCACTTTGGGAGGCCAAGATGGGTGGATCACGAGGTCAGGAGTTCAAGACCAGCATGCCCAAGATGGTGAAACTTTGTCTCTACTAAATTATATATATATATAAATTAGCCGAGCATGGTGGCAGGTGCTGTAGTCCCAGCTACTCAGGAGGCTGAGATAGAAGAATCGCTTGAACCCGAGAGGTGGAGGTTGCAGTGAGCCAAGATCACACCACTGCACTCCAGCCTGGGCAACAGAGCGAGACTCCATCTCCAAAAAAAAAAAAAAAAAGGCAGGTCTGAAACAAAAAATAATTTAAAAATAAATGCAAGTTATTAATGATATATTAGACACAGGTAAGAGGATAACTAGTGAAGAAAAAAAATGTTTAAATGATATACCCAGAATGTAGCATGGAAACACAAGGTCTAACATTTATTTAATTCAAATATGGGGGGAGAGAAGTGTAAAAGGATTCACCGTTTCAAGAGATTCTCAAAAAGAAATTAAGAAAAGGTATAAATCCATTGATTCAAAGAATATATTTCTAACAGATGATATAAAAATAAACTCACTTTAGTTAAATTATAAAACATTAAAACCAAACACCAGACCATACAAACATTGAAAAAAGGATAATTTATAATGAAATAATATTTATCTGATTATTATAGTAAAGCAAAAACTAAAAATGAGTAAACTAGTATCAACAAATGTTGAGAGCAAATAACTGTTAATATAGAATTGGGTACTCAGTAATGCTGTCTTTCAAGATCAAAAATCACAATATGAAATTGACAGATAAAAATGAAAATTGTTCACTACCAAGAGATCTGCAGCAAATAAAATTTCAAAGGCTACATATCAGAAAGAAAGAATTTAACCCAAAAGCTGATATTAGAGTCAACTTGGAATTCCATAAATATCACTAAACTGATGATAATAGTAACACTTTCTAACACGTGGGGATTCTGAAAAGAAGTGAACTTTTACTTTTGTTTAGAATTTAGAAAGTTATAGAAAAATGCTCTTGCCCTGACAAAGAGAATAAGCTGGATAATCTATAGATCATAGATTTCATTTTAAAACACAGAACCGAGGTCTCAAAAAAAGCTAATTAACTTAAATTCGGAGTGATGAAGCCCTGCTGAAAAAAGAACGGATCCACAGATGCTTTGTGCCTAGCTGAGTTGCAGCAGCGGAAGCAGGAGGAAGCTGCCCTTGGTGGAAATAACAAGGAAACAAGTGAATCTCCAGCAAATGTTGAAAGGCTGAGTGTGGGCTTGTGATAGTTTAGCATCATCAGTAGGGGCCCAAACACACTCATTCTCACTCACTCTCCCTCACTAATGCTTGCTTGCTTTCTCTCTTTCTTTCTTTCTTTCTTTCTTTCTTTCTTTCTTTCTTTCTTTCTTTCTTTCTTTCTTTCTTTCTTTCTTTCTTTCTTTCTCTATCTCTCTCTTTCTTTCTTTCTTTCTTTCTCTCTCTCTCTCTCCTTCCTTCCTTCCTCCCTCCCTCCATCTCTCCCTCCCTTCCTTCTCTCTCTCTCTCTCTCTCTCTCTCTCTCTCTCTCTCTCTCTTTCTTTCTTTGGAATCTCACTCTGTCGCCTAGGCTGGAGTGCAATGGCGTGATCTTGTCTCACTGCAACCTCTGCAAATATAATAATAAATGCTGCTGAAATTCAATCCTGTCAGATCTAACTGCCTGCATATAAATTTCCAGGTCCCACAAAGACATCTCATTGAGGTCACATTCTGTTGTATTCTTACTTTGTATCTTGAGATGCCTTGGTGGGACATGGAAATTTATAAGTAGGCAGTTTGATCTGACAAGGATTGAATTTCAGCAGCATCCATTATTATATCCACTCACTAGATCAAAAAACATGGATGGAATCTTATCAACAGGAGCTACTGCTAAATGAGTCTCTTTTCTATTTTTCCCTATTATTATCCTAGTGAAGCTGTAAATATGAGGTTCTTGAACCCACAGGACTGATTCTAGGATCTTGTCTGGCCAGGGATATAGCCTTCTAATCTGCAGAACCTTGTAGTAATCAGCTACCAACTTACCTGGGGATAAAAGAATTGAAAAAAGAAGGAGAATAAGAAGAAGCAAATGGAGTCTCATGGCTGAAGGGCCAGCATCAATGTGGGTTGAGCCTGGAGTCTCTGGACATCGTGGGTCTGGGCCTTTTTATGATGCTGTCTGAGTCTGTGATTTGTTCTTGGTTAGTAGAGCCTAACAAAAAGAGAATAACTAAATCTCCCACAAGAAACTTCCAGGGACACACAAGTACATAAATGTGGTGATATCTCAATGGATAAGAAAGCAGGTGAATGCTATTTATTTCCAAAAGACTCAGGATGTCTTATTGTCACCTGCTTTCTTTATTATTTTCAACATACACATGCAATAATCATTGCTCTTACTTTAAGTATAAAGTATTGTTTGCCAGGCAATATAGTAGGAACTGAAGTAAAATTGTTATACAAAAACTGTACGTAATTAACGGACATAGTTTGGCAAATTTGCACATAGATATTGCTCTTGTTACCACAACCAATATCCAGGTAATAATATATCCATCACCTCCAAGTGTTTCCTACGTCCCTTTATTGTTGTTGTTGTCGTTGTTGTTGTTGTTGTTGTCAGAACCCGTAAGATCGACCCTCTTAACAGATTGTTAAATACAAAATACCTCAGTAATAACTATAGGTACTATATTTTAGAGCCTATCTTTGTAATTGACTCATTTTGCATAGCTTTAACCCTTGAACAATAACTCCTCATATTGCTCTTTCCCACTCAATAAAATACCAAACTCTTTTAAAGCACATTCTATGTAATCCACTTTATGAAGCTTTTTCTAACATTCTTTTGTCTGCTCCCCCTCAGTAAAGGGAACAACTAACATAACAATTACCTATTTTGGATTTTTGTGCCTCTTACATATATTTCTGCATGAACCCATGTAACACTTTATCTCCCATTATCTTAATATGAAGTAAAATAAAACTTGAAATGATTTTAAAAATGAAATCACAGAAGGGCTTTGTAAAAGTATGATGTACCATTGCTTAGTTGTAAGAATTCAAGTGACATTAGGGGTTTTAAAACATCTTTTGTTTTGATTTGTTCTTTGCTTGTAAACCTTGTGTCTTGCACATTGTGGGCATAGTGTCTTTCCCAGCTATTTGCTTGGGGAAGATCAGTGAGAGTTACAATGAACATCAAAGGCTATCTTGTCTAGTGACTTACCTTCCAGATGAGGAAATGAGCTGAGGGAAAGGAAGAAACTTGCCCAAGATCACCCAGTGATCAAGTGAGGAAGGTGATAGGGACAGCACTAACGCTTGCTATTCTGAGCCTCATTCTATTTTCCACTCTTGCCCCTTCTCTGTTTCCTCCTCTCTTCCCCAGCCTTCTAAAGAAAACTTTGCAGTTCTGCTGCAATGTCTACCTAAGGACATCCTGAGGAGACCCCACTTTTCGTTAGACTGCTTTTTTAAGCACTGTCCTGCATTTTCTTCTTCAGTCTTGTTGTATCCCATTTTTGGCGATAAGTAATGCTTCTGCTGTGCCGTTCTATCCAATTAGTTTTTTTCTATTTTCATTGAGTGAAAATTAAAACAACAAAAAACATGAGTTTATCTAAATTTGGAAGTTTTAAAACTTGATTAAAATTTCCTGGAGATATGGATGTAAGACATATATTTTAAAATATTTTTCATTTTCAAAATTAAAAATCAAACCTATGTATTTAGCCAGGGTGACTACTTGATAACTACTAATCAGATGGGTCTTCAGTAATGCCACAAGGTTAATACACTTATAAATCAATTCCCTGGTGTTTTGTTCTACTGAGTTAATACAATTTGATACGGTATCACCTTTAACCAGGCTTTGAGGAGTCACACAAAGGAACAGTACAACAGAACCATAGGGTGGGATGTGTGGGGAAACCGAGATGTAAAACACAACCTTAACTCTGACATTTACTCCACTGTCGGGAAAAGTACTTCAATTCCCAGGGCCTTAATATTTTCCTGTATAAAACAGGAAAAATAGAGCCATCTTTAAGGTTTTGTCAAATCTTGTTGCTGAGTGATTTTATAGTGTCTGCAGCTATCCTCTCTGCTAATCACAACAAGGTTAACTAACTGTTCTTTTGTTTAGGTAAAGATATTTCTGCATTTGTTTACAAATATTTATTCTTCCCTTCCCAAAAAAGGAAACATTTTAAAGATAATTTATAAGATGTTCAGAGTCTCTTACATATCAACTCTTCACAATGTGGTAGAGTAGCTTAACCCCATCCCCAAGAGTATAGATTCAGATCAGCCTGTTTTTAATTAACCCCCAAACCTATGTGGAGTGTGGTATAGATAATATATTTCAAACACATGAAAAGGCGCATGCGCGCACACACACACACACGCACGCACGCACACACACAGACAGTATTACTAAGGCAGAGGTGCAGATGAAAATATTGGATAGACAGCTCAAAACTCTTAGTACTAAAATAATCCTAATAATAACTTTCCTTCCAAAGTCACCACCGACAATCAGATCTCTTAAAGGTTAGTGTCTTAGGTTTTTGAACTTTGTGTAACTTTTGGCTTTCTTATTTGGTTGTATGCTATTTATCTCATAGAAAGAAACTTCTTCTTCATCCTCTGCCAGTGCTGTATTGTAGGGGCTTGTGAACGTTTTTCTGGTCTATAGCCATCCAGGTTACTGGCCTCTGGCTTCTTAGGAGCAAGGCCATCACATGCTTTTGTTCTTTGCTTGTTTCCTTGTAAGGGCCCGACATACAGTGGGTGCTTAACAAATATTTGATCAACTGAACTCATTTTCCACCTCCGTTCTCTCCCACTTCAATCTCTCCCTTTTACTTCTTCCAGATTAGTTTTCCTACAGCAAAATGGGAATTGTCCAAAAACTGCCCTTCATCTTTACAACTTGAAGGATTCATTACACTAAGCAGTCCTTCGAATTGACTATCACAGACTAGATAAAAAGTCTGGGTTCACCAAGAATAGGCATGTGTGCCATTATATTTTCTGTTGAAAGCTTTGGAAAGTGTCTTTTAGCAAATAACATAAAGCATAGAATTTAACCGTTCCTGACAATGTAAAAGGATCATGCACATTCTCACATGTCCATGGCTACTTTCCCACTCCTTCCCCAACCTTGAAATCCTGAATTCAAAAGAAAACATAAGAAGATAGTATGCCTCATGTGAGGCAACAGGTTGCTTAATCTTTCTTGCCTCTACACATTCAAGAGCTCCAGAAAAATTTCTGAGCTACTTAGGATGTCTGATCCTCTTCTTGGGTAAAAGCAATAAGTCCTACATGTAGTCACCAAAACCATGTCTGTTCAAGGGGTCTTATACCTGTGATTCATGATTGCATGCTAAATGTAGAAGGATATGCTCTGTTGCAGGGCCATGTCTGGTCATTGTTTAAGTTCTACTTTGGAGGACTAGTTGCTGAGAAAGAAGAGGGAATGATAATATTAGAAATTGGAATAAAACTTAAGGGGAAAAATCAAGTACAAGGGACCAACAGTACTGAGGGGCAATAGGTTGAAGATTTCTTCGATTATTGTAATATTTTCAAGGAGACCCCCATGAATCCTTCCTGGCTGACTCCAACATAGCTTTGGCATAGCCCTTATGCCAAATGTCTTAGGCTAACTAGCTTTTCCTAAAGAAAATAGAGGAGTTATGGAGAACAATATTTAGTAGAATAATGCCTGATTCTCTTGCTTTTGAGGTCTAGTAACTGCTAGTAAACTTGCCTAATTAATTCACATTTAGAGGTAGAGTAATGAGGGTTTCAAGCACTTGAACCACCACTGACTTCATTTCACGTGAGAATTCTTATGGAGAGCTAATGAACTACGAGGCTACAGGTCTCTTGGCCAATAAGTCTTCTAGATTTCCTGTGACTCCCTTTTCTGGTCATAGATGATTTTGCTTTTGCTTTGAGTATTATAGCACCATAAGGTGTCAGACACTCTGCTCTTACCAAGGCTTACACAAAGTTTATCTTGTTATTTGGTAGAGTTTTGCCCATTAAAAAAAAGAGAGAGAGAGAGAAAGATAAAGAGGAGGACAGCAATCCTCACTGCTGAAGGAAGAAGAAAGCTTGGCTTTATTTCCAGTAGGCAGAAAAAACTTCCGTCTGTAGCTCTCTAGCACCAGTGGAATATCTTTGTTTGGATAATAAGTGTTCTTCCATACCTCATTAGGCATATTCGCAGACAGAGATGTACTATGCATGTAAAATCACCTTCATGGGATGACTGAAAGTCCACGTTTTATTGGACACTAAGTTCATTAGAAAGATGTGGGTGCACAGTTTTGACCAGAAAACCTTGTTAAATGGGAACATAAGCTACAAATATTTTGGCAAAAGGTTAAGGTTTATGAACAACCAACCATTTATATTAAGTTACAATTAATTAGGCCATGTTGAGAAACCATTTGGTTTAGTTAATGATTAGACATTTTGTTAACACTTCCCAGACTTTACTAGCCCTGCTAATCCCTGCTTTGCTCCTGGTCTGAACCCCCACAGTGCCTTGTTTATGGTACAGTGCCTACTGCTTGTATGCTAGATTAGTGAATGTCTATTTGCCTCCTCTACTACTGTGTGAGCTTCTTGTTTGCCAGGACAGGGCTATATTCCTCAGAGCTGAGGAGAGAGTTGAATCATGTGGTCATTTGTTCTCAAATCCTCTTCAACAAGTGAAGCGAAACAGGACAGTGAAAGGCCACTGCACATGGAAGCAGGAGGTCTGGATTTGAGTTCTGAATCTCTAGATCTGTTACTAACTGGAGGTGTGGATAGAGTCAGGGAAATTTTCTTCCTTAAGTCTTGATAGCACCTATGTAGGTCCAGATCTGTTGGGATTCTCAATAATTACTGTGCATAAAATCAACTGAAAGTTATTTTGCAATGCAGATTCTTAGCCCCATTCTATGAAATGTTTACTGTTTTATAAATTGATAAATAATTTTTATTAGACAATGTAAATTTCCTTACTTGCACCAGCATACAAAAATATTGCATAATATTAGCAGCAGAATCTTTCAACAAAATAACTATGTATAGCTATTAAACCACTTTGTTTCACTGCTTTTTATTTTCTTTTATTTATCACCATTGTTTTATTTATAAACATTGTTTCTGCTCATAAGGAGTATGTATTCTCTACATGTTTATAAAATTAATGCCTGAATGAAGTTGCTTAAACAAGACAGAGGTTGATTTCTTTGTCACTTAAAATTAACCTGTAGATACACCATTCAGGGCTAGTACAGATACTTTCTAATATCATTAGGGATGCAGGTCCCTTCCAGGTATCTGCTCTGCTATACTTTAGAAAATACCCTAGATTGGCTGCTAAATTCCCACCTATTATTTCTGAATTCTAGACAGCAGGAAGAAAAAAGGTGTGAGAGAAGGGCAAAGGAACATCTACCCTTCCTTTTTAAATTTTTTAACCAACCTCCCTTAAAAACACTTTGTTGAGATATGATTACATTCAAAAAGCTGTACCTATTTAATGTGTGTATCTCAGTGAGTTTGAGGATAAGGATACATTGTGAAAGCATCACTACTATCAAGATTATAAACATAATCATCACCTCCTGAAGTTCTCCCTCCCATTCTAATTATTATTTCTATTAGTAAGAACAATTAACATAAAATTCACCCTCCTATTATATTTTAAGTATGCAATACAGCATTCATAGCTATAAGCACTATGCTGTAGATTAGACCTCCTGAACTTATTTATGTTTGTATATCTAAAACTTTGCACTATAATCACACCTACTCATTTACCTGCACCACAGCTCCTGGCAACCTCCAGTCTACTCTCTGCTTCTGAGTTTATTTGAGAATTCAAATACAAGTGAAATCATACAATATTTCTCATTCTGTGTTTGGTTTATTTCACATGACTTCATGCCCTTCAGATCCACCGATGCTGTCACAAATGACAGGGTTTCATTATTATATAATACTGAATAATATTCCATTGTGCATACATATATATATATATAACGTTAATTCATCCGTCCGTGAATGAATGATAACATGTGTGTCTTCTTCATATATCTTGATTATTGTGAATAGAGCTGAGAGGAACATATGAGTGCAGATATCTCTTTCACATAATGATTTCAATAACTTCATATATATATTATATGTTTTATATATATATATATATAAAATAAGTGGGATTGCTGGAACAAAATGGTATTTTTATTGTTAATTTTTTGAGAAACCTCCATACTATTTTCCAAGATGGCCATACTAATTTACATTCCCACCACCAGTATACAAAGGCTCCCTTTTCTCCACATCCTTACCAACACTTGTTATCATCCATCTTTTTGATAATAGTTATTCTAACAGGTGTGAAGTGATATTTCATGGTAGTTTTCATTTGCATTCCCGTGATGACTAGAGAGGGTAAGAATTGTTTATATATATATCGTCCATTTGTATCTCCTCTTTTGAGAAATTCCTACTCATATCTGTTTGTTCATTTTAGTTTTTTAATTTTAATTTTATACACAGAGGATACATGTGCAGGTTTGTTCCATGGATGTCTTGTGTGACACTGAGGTTTAGAGTATGAATGATCTCATCACACACATAGTGAATATAATACTCAATAGACAGTTTTTAAGGTCTTGTACCCAACCCTCCCTCCTCCCTCTAAGAATCTCCGGTGTCTATTGTTTCCATATAAGTGAGAGCTAAGCAATGTATAACCCAATGTTTAGCTCTCACTTATAACGGTGAATATGTAGTATTTGGTTTTCTGTTCCTGCACACAATACCACACTGGACTAATTTTTGTATTTTTGGTAAAGACGGAGTAGCTTCAGCATGTTGGCCAGTCTGGTCTCAAAATCCTGAGCTCATGTGATCCACCCACCTCACAAAGTGCTGGCATAACAGGCATGAGCCACTGTACCTGGCTTTTCTGAATTTTTTTTAGCTTATATTAGGTTTGTCTGTTCTAGAATTTTGTGCACATTTATTTATATTATAGGACACTTTTTAGCTTAGCTTTCCACACTCAGGGTGAGAAAGATTATATTGATCCAAGATGTTGATTAATAGAGTTGATCATCCCCCCTTATTGCCCAATATTACTCTATAATATACGTATAATTTGTTTATCGATTTCCTCTCGATAGACATTTGAGTTGTTCCCAGGTTTTAGCTATTGTTAATAGAACTCAAGGACATTTTTTAAAATAAAAAAATTCAATCCAAAATGTCCTTTCCTTTTGACTCTCCAATATTGTGTCAGGGTTACATTTTTGTTGTCATGAAAATCCAATTACATTGAACAAGATGTGTTTCCAGAATCAAGATTCAGTATATGTGTGGTCTAGCTGTGTCCCAAGAATGTAGCCCTTATTAGTTTTATTAAGCATTTTCCTATATAAATTGAAATGAAGTAGAAGATGCATTTTTCCACAGTAGGAGACATAGAACAGTTTAGGACTTTGGAGAGATAGCAACTTGCTGCTTGCCTGTGCAACCCACCTCAAAAGATACAACTCCTCCAACTTTTGGTTTCTGGTGACTTGTCCAAACAATTAGATGTGAACTGACCTTATTCCCTTACAATACTACAAGTCGGTCTTCTGCACCTGGCCAAATACAGTATAAAATTGATGGGCATACGTTTCTTTTGTTTTCATGCTTTCTATTTAAAGCTATTCTCTTTGGTTGGGCACTATGGCTCATGCTTATAATCCCAGCAGTTTGGAAGGTCAAGGTGCAGGGATCACTTGAGACCAGGGGTTTGAGACCAGCCTGGCCAACATAATGAAAGCCGTCTTTCTGAAAAATACAAAAGTTTTCTGGGCATGGTGGCACATGCCTGTAATCCCAGCTACTCAGGAGGCTGAGGCAGGAGAATCGCTTGAACCCAGGAGGCAGAGGTTGCAGTGAGCTGAGATTGCGCCTCTGCATTCCATCCTGGGTGATAGAATTAACCTTCATCTCAAAAAAACAAAAAGCTAATCTATACTTTTCTTTTGGTGCATTATTAGAATGTAGGAGGTAATAAGGCAAAACTATTGTGGTTATGTGAATGTGTATCTGTAGCACCTAGAATAGTGCCTAGCCCATCACTTGTGTTGAAAATTGAGAAAACCTTCCTAATATAACTTTTCCACACTCTAGTTCTGAATTTAAAGACAGAAAAAGATAGGTTAGCAAATATAGGTATCAGTTATTTCTATTGACAGATCATTTGGAGAACACGTTTTTGGATGTGGGAGAATAAATGTCCCTAACTCTCCACCCCAGAAATAATTTTGCTGATACAAAAATCAGTCAGACATGGTGGCACATGCTTATAATCCCAGCTACTTAGGAGGATGAGGTGGGAAAATCACTTGAACCCAGGAGGCAGAGATTGCAGTGAGCCAAGAGTGCCCCATTCCACTCCAGCCTAGGCAACAGAAAAAGACTGTCTGAAAGAAAAAAAAAAGTTGTTACTATATAGGAAGCCATTTTATTGTCACCTCATTTAAAATTGAAGAGTACATTTGGGTCGAATTCTTATGCCTGCAGAGACATTTGCCTCTGGCTTAAAATCACTGGCTCCAGGAGGAAACTCCACCAGAGGGCATCGTAAGGATTTCATAGTGTCTAAGTCATCTTGGTAATTCTTCAAATAATTCCTGGCAATTCTGTTAGGTCTTGAACTTCACTTACTTCTTATATGTTTAATAAAAAGAAGTTCAAAACATTGCCATGGCTGTTGAATTCCCACAGGCTTGTCTTCCCCTTAAAATTCATTACATGGTTTGTACTCTTTTGCGAATATAATACATAAGTTTGGAGGTGGATGATTTCAGCCATTACGTTCAAAAGTACTGCTACATGGGCCGGGTATAGTGGCTCATACCTCTAATCCCAACCCTTTGGGAGGCCAAGGGGTGCAGATCACAAGATCAGGAGATCGAGACCATCCTAGCCAACATGGTGAAACCGCATCTCTACTAAAAATACAAAAATTAGCTGAGTGTGGTGGTGCACAAGTAGTCCCAGCTACTTGGGAGGCTGAGGCAGGATGATTTCTTGAACCAAGGAGGCGGAGGTTGCAGTGAGCTGAGATCACGCTATTACACCCCAGCCTGGTTATAGATCAAGATTATGTCTAAAAAAAAAAAAAAATACTGCTACATGGACATCCATCATTCCGGCATCTCTGCCATAACTGCTGAGTATCAAGAATGTCTGTTAGTTTCTTTAACTCCAAATTTGTGTTGTGCCCCTTGGTCTCCTGTCGTACCATAAAGTGTATTATTTACAAAAAGGACAATTTATCTATTGTTATTTCCTCTCAGTATGCTACATCCTTTTAGAATTTAAATATAGTGTCTCCCAACCTGAAATTTGATTTTTAAAAAACCAGAAAAATGTTTTTGGACATCTTTTATTTCCAGCTGTTTTCATCTTCATCTCCTCTCCTGAACTCAACTGAGGGTAAAGTTCATTCGTCAAAATTTCTCCTCAACTCACAACAACCTCATCCCACTCCAATATGATTTTTGTCCCCATGAATTGATGCACATAATTTTTGCTGGCAGTGGTAATGTCCTAATAAAAAAAATCATGAGATGGCATCAGACTTTACCTTATGTTCTAGCTCAGCAGAATTTGATCCCTGTCTGATAAGGAAACCATATTTTCCCTAGAAACTTTTCACTTTTGTCACAGGTTTGGTTCCCAGGGAGCTGGATATAGATGAAGTTTAGTGTGCAGGATGTTTATTAGGAAGTAACGTCAGGATCCACATCTGTAGAAAGGATTAGAGAGAAGCCTTCTGTGCAAAGGGACAAGTCTAATGGCAACGCAGCCTGACTTTGTCAACTGGCCGCACAGACAGAGCTGTTCAGCTAAGAAGGCTTCCCCTATTTGTCCCAATTGAATCAAATGGCAAAGTCTATGCATCCCTTGCCTCCATTAATAATTGTGTGCTTGCCACTTGTGGAGGGTGAGACTTTGAAGCAGGTGGCTTTCTGTGGCTGAAGAAAACCTTAAATGTGCTGGCAAAGTTTTCCAAAGAGACAGAGAATGGCATCTGCCATGTATGTTGCCCCTTTCCAAAGAGGAAGCAACAAGGATAACGTCCTCCCATGGCTCTGTATGCAGAAGGGTGGACAGTAATGTCTGTCCCTCCTGTGACCTAAGAAGAACAGAGGGCAGACATGCAGCCAGGCAGTTAGAGGTGCCACAGTGTTAGGAGATGAACATCTGTCATAAGCAGTGCTTCTTTGAGTCAGGTGTGACACAAGTCTTGCATCCCTTGCATGGACTCCTTCCTCGTTATCCTGCTGTCCTACCTCATGAAGGTGAGTTGGGGCTGGGTGGTGGGCAGTCCCAAGACGAGGTACACTTTGCCTGCAGTGTTCCCACATGAGTTCCAAGGTAGCCCAGGTGGTCATCCATGAACTTTGTATTTTCCTTATGCTTCTTGTCTTTGCCTTTGAGGAACACGATTCATTGGACTCTGAGTCCAAACAACTCATGTATCCCTATATCTTCACATTGTCCTTCACTTAAGGAAATCTCTCATCTCTAATGCCTTTGTTTTATTATTACTATCAATATTATAATAATTAACATTTTCGTTATTAACTTCATTGTTGATTTTCAGTTATTTTTATTCATGGAGTTAATATGAATTATTCTTTTGTGGCTACTTACACCAAGATGAAGATAATTTATTAGTTCAGGAAGAATCTGCATTCTGAAGGTGAATAGAAGTTCACACTACAGATGGGCAGACACATGCCCTCCCAATTCCTGATGGACCTCGTAGTGCCTCCTAAACCTAAGGGGTCTCCTGCAATGCTCCAAGATGCCACCAAGGCAGGGATCTGCTTGTGCATGCCTGAGAGCATTCAGGATGAAGTGAGGCTCTGGAAAAACGCACGAGTTTCCACATAATCCCCAAAAACCTTACAGGTGAACTGGATGCCACAGAAACAGGAGTGGTCATTGACACAACAAAGTCACCAAAATTGTTTTGAAGTCAATTAGGAAACCCAGGAATCACTCTTGCTGCCATTAAGTGGAAGAACAGGAGCCTGTGAATGGCATCCTTGTCCTGCCTGAAACTCCACAGATATTTCTATGTGGCTTCAGGTACCAGGAATCTCCGTGATTTTCAGAAAGGCAGGGACAGCTTATGCCAGCCCATCCCTCTGCAGAATGTGCCCCAGCGGATCAGAGGCATGGAACCATCATGGACTGCACAAAGGCTCAAGGGCAGCTTCCCAGACCTGCCTGTGACTCTAGGTAAGCTCTGAGTCCACGTGGGTGCCAAGGAAAGGTTAATGATGACCTGGAAAGATGGGACAAGCAGACACCACCCTAAACAATCTGCAGGATTCTAACTTCAGCAGGAAGCCAAAGACCAGCTCATGCCACACTAGTGCA
The DNA here is from genome assembly GCF_047675955.1 of Chlorocebus sabaeus. Taxonomy (NCBI): domain Eukaryota; kingdom Metazoa; phylum Chordata; class Mammalia; order Primates; family Cercopithecidae; genus Chlorocebus; species Chlorocebus sabaeus. The sequence goes on from NW_027327810.1 coordinate 136,544, forward strand.
CCTTGAAAATCCCTGAATGCAATGCCGCTCTGCAGAGAGTTCAACAAAGAAGTGGCTGGGAATTTTGTATTCTAGGCTGCATTGTACAGTGCTTCTGGACACGTGTTCAGAAATTGAACATTGGTATATCTAACTCTGACATTTTTCACAAAACGGTTTTTTAAAATGAGGTAATATAGACAAAATATAATATAACCATATGTATTATATGCCAAAATGTGCTTCACTGGCATCAAGTAGACTCACCTTGAAATACAATCTAGGACAACCTCCATTTTCAGAGTATTTTCCTTTCGAAAGTGAAACTCTCCCATCAAAAACCAACAACATCACAGGCTTTTGCCTCCAACAACCCGACAAAAAGTCAATACATTTATTCTACCACTGTGAAATGGACTGCGGTGCAACACATACGTGTGAAACCCCACATGTGGCATCGCCATGAGCCAAATGGGGACTCGTGGTGTAAGCAACACTCCCCACGTGTTAGTGTGCGTGAGAGTCACTTGGCGGAATTTGACTAGGTGCGTGTTGGTAGAGTGGGGCTGAGGTTCTCTTGCCCCTGTGGATGCTTAAGAAGTCACAGGTCCTGCGAAGACCTGCGGTCCCCTCAATCAACTCTGTTTCAGAGACAAAATGACTTGGATTGCTGACAAGTCAAGAAATTTTCAAGCCCTTGGAAAATCAGTTACACACAAACACGGAATGAAAGTCAAAAGAGAGTACGCCATCTTTTTGAGAATTTTATTCACTTCAAAACAAATTAAGCACACCTATTTCCAATGGCATTCCAGAGCCCAGTTTTCGAGGCTGAGGAAACACCCCAAGAACGCTTTGTGCAGAACGCTTCACAGCGTCCAAAACACTGCTGTCAGGGCGGGGCACAGCTGAAGGCCTGCATCTCTCAGGGTTCCCTAACTGTTCCCTGATTCAGTCATCTAGAGAGCAAATGTACAGTCATTCCCCAGTTTCCTACTGACATCACAGCGGAAGTCTGACTCCCACGCGTCACCGTCAACCAGTTTCTGAGGCAACGAATCACTGGCACAGAAGCTTCTGGTGGTGGGTTTCCGGAGCGCCCTGCGAACTACAATGTCCCTCACCAGAATTCGATGAGGCAGAGTCTCTGCATGTGGTCCCTGCCTGGCCTGGGCTCCAACATCCCCAGAAGCACCACAGCTGGGGAGCTTGGGAGTCCCACACACAGTCTGCTCTCTGCTCTGTGCTCCTCAGTCCCACAGACCCCTCCAAATCACGGGAGCTGGATGCAGTGGAGCCCCGGCCACCTGTAGTCTCACTCCAGGTCAGAATCGCTGTCCTCTGAGGAGGAGGAAACCTGAAGGTCCTCACAGAGGACACTCAGGGGGACAGGAACACAGGGAGCCTCAGACTTCTCTGAGACATGAGGGCTGTGAGCGAGGAAGGCTCCCGGCTTCTCAGGAGAGGGAAACGAGGTAGCTGTCAGGAGGCTGGAGCTCCACCACCCGTTTTCTAGTCTCCGAAAGAGCATTCTGAGAGGCTGGGCCCCATCGTGGCTGGCTGCTGGGTGATGGGACATGGTGCAGGCCTGGGCAGTAGGCAGGCAAGGTCTGCTGTGCGGAGGCTGCCGGTCGCTGCTGGGCACCTGGGCGGGTGTCCCCTTGCTCATCTGGGGCGACGGACTTGGTCTGAGTTCGGTTGCAGCTGGCGGAGGTTGGAGAGTCTCCGGGGCCCCCAGCTCACCTCCCTGGATGGCATTTTCGGGCATCTGGAAGGGACCCATTCTCGGTTTCTTGGGGAAGTTCAGGCAAGCCTGAGTCAGAGCCTGGACAGGTCTCTTGGCTCCTGGCCTGAAACTGAGATTGAAGCCGAGGCCCAAGCTGTGTGTGTCGGCTGGTGGGCAGGGCTGTGAGGTCACCACAGGATGTTTGTCTTGTGCCTGGGGGCTGATGACCCGCATCAGGCCGTGGGGCTTGGAGGCAGCCTGGGGAACTTCTCGACAGCCACCCTGAGGCCTGCTGTGTGTCGGCTTCACCACGACGAAAGGCTCCGGGCCCTGCTGCCTGACTCCAGGCTGAGGGATGTCGGCCACAGCCCCTGTCTGTCGTTCCTTTGGTCGGAGACTTGACGAGGAGCTCAGACTGGCTTTTCTGAGGGGAGACAGTGAAGCCAAGACGGATACCGTGTCAGACATTTTGGTAGCTGAGCCATCAGTGAGGGCACGGTCCACGCGTGGCCTCTTATTAGTTGTGTGGACCGGCATTGGCCTGTTTGCAACCTGAAAGAAAGGAGATCACATGCGTTAGAGGTTCCTCAGCATCGAGCCACCATGGAAATCAACCACATCCAAAGACAAGGTGTACACAGCAGGAAATTCTTAATACGGTATGGACAGGCGGACCTTGGAAGTAGGGACAGATCCTCAAGGTGAGTGCTGATTGGGACAAGACCCATGAAAAATGCACTCTCGAGCTATGATCTGAGAATACCATTTTTCTAAAGACTGTGTCTTGGTCATTCACTGGATCAAAGCGCCTCCACTCAGCCTTCCATGAAGTGGGACGGACTAATGCCCTTCTAAAGGCAGGTCGGTGGCTCAAGGGTTCCCAGGACGTCTTTTCTGAAAACATGCATGTTCCTGGGGTGAGCCGCCTCCATGTTTGGGGCCCCTGAGGGACTAATTTCCTCATGCCGCTAGGAAGACGTTGTTGGCAGGCTTGCCATCATTGCACAGAGAGAAAGCAACAGGAAATACGGCATCTTCAGATGCCTTCATCTGGAATCAAATGGACCTGGAAGGATCGTGGAGTCCCTGACCCCAAGAAGGCAGGGAAGAAGGGTTCCCCGATCCCCTCACACACACGGGAACCTGAAAGGAAATCAACCAGGGTGACCTAGAGGAGAAAAAGACCAGGGGCCCAGGGTGACACTCACCCTCAGATAATCACAAGATTCCATGGATTCTTTTCGATTTGGCGGCAGCTTCTCCGGAGGTGTCCCGGAAAAGATCTGGAGGAGAGCCTTCCTCTGCAGGTCTTCTTGCCTGCAGAAGAGAAAAAGTTCAGGCCCTGCCGCCTGGTTCTCCCCAGGAGATAGGGAGAACCCTGTCTGGGGCCCAGTCCCGTTCTGTGTTTTGTGATACATAAATGGAACGTTTGTGCCCTTTCCGCCTCTGCACCTTCCCTCATGTGCCAACCTTCCCATCCTGCTGGTGGCCCTCTAGGCTTCCCAAGTAAGGACTGTCATTTGGATTCCGTTGCTTTTCCCCCTGTCATGGGGAACCTGCACGAAGCGCCCCCGCCTCTCCACCGTCCCTGAATCTCCCAGAGCCAAAGGAGCTCCCGGATGGGGAACCCGGGAGGACATGGAGCTCTGGTCTGTTTCTCTGCAGCGTTCCTTCCCTGTTCCAGAGACGGAAAGGCACACGGTGAGCGGGTGCAGAGACACTGTGTCCTTAGGTGGCAGTACCCTAAGGGTGGTGAAAACCCCTCTCACTGCTCACCTTGGTCTCGCTTCCTTCTCTCCCTTTTCCTTGTTCAAGGGCCCAGGGTTCCTTCGAACCTGGGGCTTCCATGGTTTCCGGTTTTCCTTCCCTTCCTTTCTCCCAAAGGTCTGGGGAACCAGGGCTCCGTTCCAGCACTTCATGGGGCACCTGGTACTTCTGGCCGTGTGGCCAAAGGCCCCGCAGTTTTTGCACTTGACCTGTGGGTGGAAAGGAAGTGATGTCAGTGAATGAGCTGAAGCCACAGGCAGTGATCCAATGTCAACATTGAGACGGATTGTGAATTCAGAACTGAGTGAGGATTCCAAAGCGGGGACACCGGCATGGGGGCCCTTAAGTGGCGGGAGGGTTTGGTTACCATGTTCCCTCCCAAAGCCCATGTGACGGAGGAACTCTCAAAGGAAGTACTCAGGGTTCTAGTGGGGACGATCGTGAACCCGATGTCCACAACACAGCCCAACCTGGCTACACAGGATTCTGAGTGGAAAGGGAGGTTGCTCCCAAGAGTCTCTCCAGGGACCTGTCGGGCTGGGGAGGAGGTCCCAAGCCAGGCCCACCTTGGATGGGAAAAGCAACCCGGGTGGTGCTGGCAGAACTCTTTGGAATCCAACCCAGTCTGAGGACCGTGTGACACTCGCCCCCTCCTCCCCCCTCGGTACCCAAAAGATTCCAGGGCTAGACATACCCTGGGATCTTCTTCATCGGGTGGGGGAGCCCTTGGCCCAACTGGGACCCTCTGCTGCTTCTGGAGGGTCTGGGCTCTCACGAGTCGGTTTGCCCCACTTTTGGGGTCACGTTGTGCCATCATCTTCGTCTCCTGGGCGTTTTATGGCCGCCTTTTTCAGGGGTTGATGGTTGGGTCACCTGAATCACACACAAACACACATAAAGCGATGGTTAGGCACATTGGATATTCACACAACCACAAGAAACCCTCAGCTAATTCCATGACGGTGTGGTCATGAGGAGACCTCACCACCCGTCGGTCAAATCTGTGGATCACAATGTGGTGTGTGCATCCTCAGATATTGTGTGTTCCTCTGCCGTGACTACCTGGTCCGAGAGTAAACTTCGCCTGCCACATGGCCCACGGCCTAGGTATGTGGAGTTGGAGTTGAGATTTCAATCCCAACCAAACAACTGATTCTGGAGACTGGACTTAGGTCTATCACCATTCACTCCAGTAGAAGACACAATGATTCTCTCCCCTGAGGGACAAAAGAATAGAAGCTACAGGGCATGGCCGATGTCAACCCTTGGCAGGTCTGCTTGAAGTCAGAGATAAGGGATTCTTCCTATCAGAACTCAAATCGCTACTCTTGCCGTTTCATTAGGCAACTTCCAAACACAAATTCATTGAGAGAAGTTATCTCCCTCTCTACCACACTAGCAGGTGATGGTCTTTCCTGCTCTGTCTTTTTGGCTTTAGCTCCAGCCCCTCTTTATTTATTTTTCTGGTATTTTACACACGCCATACGAATTCATCTAAACAAACGCTGAACAAGTGGCATATGAATTTCTTACATGGCTAAAGGGCAAACCACCCCTTTTCCAAAGTTCTTTTTCCATTTACCCACCAATTCAGCATGCTGGAGTAAATTTCGTTTTGCATTTCCATCTGACTCTTATCCCAGGCACGGAGATGGAAATGTTTTCTCGCTTTCTGTTCCAAGAATTACGGGTAAGGAGAACACATCCTACCGCATCAGCGAGCCCCAGTGTGATCTGTTTCTTTCACTCTCCTTTGTCTCTTTTCCCCCAACCCCTCAGGGATTATGTGAAACAACCAGTCGTTCAGGGAAACTAACCTGAAATTACAGGTCTACTTTCTTTCCTCGGCTGGCGCTCAGATGGACAGGTGTGCTGGCGCTCAGATGGGCAGGTGCTGGAGCAGCCCTGCTGGAAGCGGTGCTGCCTTCAGGAAGCCGGAGGAAGGGGCAGAGAGGGACCTTTGCTTTCCAGGTTGCCTTTTATACTGCCTCTGGACCCCTGACATGAAACGGACCCTAACCTAATCAACTTAATCCAATTACATGACCTGGAAAGGTCTATTTGCCCAGCCCACTCTAAGACGATGTTCACTATGGACAGACATTCTAAAACCTACCTGTACAGCTGCAAGCTTTGAAGAATAGATGTTTCCTGTCAGGTATGTAGCACTGGTGCATGTACCCCTGTCTGGTTTTACATCTTTTTTTTTTCTTTTTTTTTAAACAAGGTGCTAAAATAGACACAGTGTAATTGGACCATATTTACTCTATTTCAACGTAGGCCTCAGTGTCATCAAGGAGGTGCACCTTGACATGCAATCTCGGTCGTTATCCATCTTCAGAGCTTCTCCTTCTTCCCCACAGTAAGTGCGTCAGCAGAAAACCCTGACCACACCCTCACGTGTTTTCTCCTCCAGGAGGCCCTTGGAAACCACCGTGAATTGGACTGCACTGGGAAACCCAGATGAAGAAAGTCAACACCGCTTTGTCCTTCGGTGCCTGGCTCCTTTTTCTTCTTGTCCTGCGGCTCCAGGCTTTATGCCTGAAGAGTCTCCAGGACACCGGTGGGGCTCTATTTCCTTGGGTCCCGTTGCCATTTCTCTGGATTTGCGAAGATCCAGCGGACTTTCTGTGGAACTCTCTTGTCAGGGAACTTGGGTGCCACGTCCCCTCATTCTGCCCTTCGTCATCTGCACCTGCACGAGTTAGGGTCCAAGTTCCCTGGATGGGAAGAGACAGGCAGGAGTCGGAATGGTGAACCAGCACACTGGGGGCATTTTCTCACTTGGTCCAAGTGACCCCATGGTCTTCTAGAGCTTTGGAACCAGTCGCGTCCCACTTGACTCTACACCCGACTCTCAGTTGCTGAATCTTGTTGGCCCTCTGGCGATCTCCTGTTGGATGAGTTGCACCTGCTGAAACTCGATTTCCCCTGGATTTGCGCTTCATTAATTATTCATGATTCAGGTGGGAACGCCTGCTTACATCCCCCTGTGGCTGTTCTCTGAGCTTTCCGGTCACATCGTTTCCTGCCATGCTCTTTGGTTCATTTTGGTCATGCTCCTTCTGCTGTCAGAGGAGCAGAGAGTTGATCTTGTTGATTCTGGATACTGATAGTTTCTAGGTGATCTGGATAACCAGGGTAACGACCCTCAACGGCGGTGGAAAGGGAGCAGCCATTTGGCGTTGCTCAGAAAATCCCACTCAGTTCCCAGGCCTCCTAGATGTGGAATCCTGGTCAGAGTTGTTCCCAGGTCAGAGAACGGGGATAACCTGTGCATGGTGGGATATCTTTACCTAGAGCTTTCAGTGAGTCTCGACCTCAGCTACTCTTAGGATCGGGGGAGAAGCATGGAAAGGCCCTGTGCTCAGGCATCTGGAAAGAAGACGGGATGAATATTCTACCTCTGAAGTACGTCCCAAATCTGGGAGTTTACTTCCCAGATTAATAGTGTCATCGATAATTGTTAAAATTGGTCATTAGTGTTTAATAATTCATCATATTGTTACTCCTAATACCACAGGGTGTGTACACCTATCTGTGATGTCATTCCTAATATCCAGGGAGGGAGAGCATGGTTTTAGTTTTAATATCACAGTAAGCGCACACTCACCCTGTGACACAAATCCTAATATCCAGTGTGGTAGAGTATGACATGACTACCAACATAGCAATGAATAGACAGCCACCCGGTGATATGGCTCCTTATATTCACAGAAGATGAGTATGATATTAGTCCCAATATCGCAGGGAGGGTACAGGTCTTCTGTGTTATGATTTCTAATATCCAGAGGAGGAGAGGATGATAATAATTCCAGTGTCGTAGGCTGTGTTCACCGGCCCTGTGACATTGTTATTAATATCTTCGAAGGGAGAAGATATTACTCCCAATGTGGCAGGGGGTGTACATCCACCCTGTGATATTTTTTATATTCCAAGGCCAAGAGGTTGATATTACTCCTAGTATCACAGACACTGTACACCCCCGTGTTTTTAATCCCTGCGATATTCGGAGTAGTATCATCCTCTCCTGGGTGGAAATTGGGAACAGTATCACCGGGGGCGTGTACACACCCTGCGATATTGAAAGTAATATCCTCTTCCCTCCTGGATCATGGAAACAACATCACTGTGGGGGTGTACACCTTCTGCGATATTGGGAGTAACATTATCTTCTGTGCCTTGGATTATTAAGGATAATATCACGGGGGCATGTGTACATCTTCTGCAATATTGGGAATAATATTATCCTCTCTCCCCCTGCATAGTAGGAAAGATATCACAGAGTGGGTGTTCACCTCCTTCGAGATGGGGATTAAAACCATCTTCTCCTGTTCCGGATATCAGGAGGAATATCACACGGGGATGTACAGTGTCTGTGATACTGGGAGTAATATCAACCTCTCGGCCTAGGAATATTAAGAAGAGTATCACAGGGTGGATGTATACCCCCTGTCATATTGGAAGTAACATTAGCCTCTCCCCCCCATGAATATTAGGAACAATATCCCAGACTGGGTGTATGCCTCCTGCTCTACGGGGAGTAATATCATCCTCTCCCTTCTATGATATAAATAACAATATCACAGGGCAGGTGAACACAGCCTGCGATACTGGAATTATTATCATCCTCTCCCCCTCTGGATACTAGGAACCATATCACAGATGAGTTGTACCCTCCCTGCGATATTGAGAGAGATACTATACGCTTCTTCCGTGAATATTAGGAGCAATATCACTGGGTGGCTGTCCATTCATTGCTATGTTGGGAGTCATGTCATACTCTACCCCCTAGATATTAGCATCACTGCACAGGGTGAGGGCACACCTACTGCGATATTAAAACTAAAATCATGCTCTCCGTCCCTGGATATTAGGAACAACATCACAGGTAGGTGTACACCCCCTGCGGTATTAGGAGTAATAATATGATTAATTATTAAACATCTATGGTCGATTTTAGTAATTATCAATGACACAATTAATAGGATACCATTATTAACTATGAATAATTATTTTAAATATATGATTATGTACTCTTGAAAATAATTAGTAATATTAATGTCATTTAACAATATTATTAGTTCTTAATATTAATAATTATTTTATTACCAACATCACTTAGTATTGATTTAAGTAACATTAATTGCTGATATCATTATTTTATTAATAGTGATATTATGATTAATTGTTATACTAATCGTTAACATTTTTTACCAGTATTAATTTATACTATCTTTATTGTGATTATTAATATTGATGATTGCTATCAATTTTTATTATATTTATTAATATTAATAATTTACAGACTTGTTCCTGATATCCGACGGGGAGAGAATGATATTACTCCCAATATCGAAGAAAGTGTACATCCCTCTATGATATTATTTCTAATAGTCAGGGGGTAGAGGATGACATTATTGAAACTATCGCAGTGGGTGTCCATCCCTTCGGTCATTTTGTTCCTTATATCCTGAGTGGGAGAGGTTGATATGACTCTCAATATCACAAGAAGTGTACTACCGCCTGTAATATAGTTCCTAACATCTAGGTGGGGAGAGGATGATATTACTGCCCATATCGCACGAGTTGTAAAACCCCTTCGATATTTTGCCTACGATCCTGAGGGGAGAGGATATTACTCCCAATATCGAAGAAGATGTACTATCCCCTGTGACACTATGTTCAATATCCACTTTGGGAGACGATGACATTACACCCAATATCGCAGGGGATGTACATCCACCTTGGGATATTGTTCCTTATATCGAGAGGGGGAGAAGATGTTATTACTCCCAATAACGCAGGGGCTGTGGCTGTACACCCCTCTTGTGTAATTGTTTTTAATATCCTAGGCAAGAGAGGATGACACTACACCCAATATCACAGGTGGTGTACATTCACCCGGTGATATTGTTCTTAATGTACTCCACCTCTGTCCACCAGGGATATCGTTTCTAATATCCAGGGGAAGAGAGGATAACATTATGCCCAATATCGCAGGGGAGTATACACACCCTCTTAGATGTTGTTCCTAGTATCCAAAGATAGAGACGATGATGTTACTGGCCATATCGCAGCGGGTGTACACCCTTCTGTGATACTGTTTTTGACATTCAGTGGGGGAGAGGATAACATTAATCCCAATATCACAGAAGCCGTACAGACCCTTGTGATGTAGTTCCTAATGTACAGGGGAAAGAGAAGAATATTGCTCTCAATAGCGCAAGGGGTGTAACCACCCTGTCCCCTGTATATTGCTCCTAATACGCTGCGGCATGGAGGCTGATAGTGCTCCCAATATCCCAGAAGGTGCACACACACCTGTGATGTAGTTCCTGATATCTAGCGGGAAAGAGGCTGATTTTACTTTCGATATTGCAGTGGGTGTACACCGCCCCCAACCCCAGGGTATCATTCCTAATATCCAGGCGGGAAGAAGATGACATGGCTGACAATATCGAAGGGGGTGGACACCTCTTCAGTGATATAGTTCCTCTTATCCAGGGGGTGAGAGGATGATATTACTCCCAATAAAGTAGGAACCGTACAGCCACCCTGGGATTTTTTCCTTAATAACCACAGGGGATTGGTGACATTACTACCAATATTGCAAGGGGTGTACACCCCTCCTGTGATATTGTTTCTCATATCCAGGAAAGGAGAAGATGGTATTAGTACCAATATTGAAGGGATGGACAGCCCCCATGGGATATTGTTCTAAAGATACGTGTGGAAAGAGGATGAGATTCCATCCAATATAACAAGGGGTGTACACCCCACCTGTGATATGAGTCATAAAACCTAGAAGAAGAGAGAATGACATTGCTTCCAAAAACACACGGATTGTACACCCACCCTGTGATATTGTTCTTGTCATCTAAAGGAAGAGATGATGATACTACTCCCACTACTGGAGAAGGTACACACCCCCCTGTGATATTGTTCGTCTAACTTGTGGGGGAGAGCATGATATTACTTCCAATATGACAGTGGCTTGGCACCCAGTCTGTGATATTGCTCCTAATTTCCAGTAGGTAAAGTATGATGTTCCTGCCAAGAGAGTAGTGGGTGTACAGCCACCCTGTGATATTTCTCCGAATATTCAGGGAAACACAGGATGAAATTAACCCAAATGTCCCAAAAAGTGTACACCCATTGTGTGATATGGTTCCTAATATCCGGAGGTGCAGAGGATGGTATTCGTTCTCCGATCGCAGGCTGTTTACACACAACATGGGAAATTGCTCCTAATATCCTGAACAAAAGACACTGCTAATAATGGACACACATTGCAGGGGGGAATAATTGGCTATTACGATCCACATCGCAGGGCGTGAGACACTCCCCGCGATATGGGGAGTAATAGCAACCCCCTCTCCCCCCTGGCTATTATGATCCACATCGCAGGGCACTTCAGGACACCAGTTCTGCCCCAACCTTGACCGAGACAGTGGGTGTCATGGGACCACCTCAGGGTGGGTGGCAGCTCAGCTCGAAGGTATCCCTGCTGCCAAAGACCAACTGTTCCTGCTAGTTTGAATCTGGCCACAGGGTCTCTGTTGGTGAGACAGATGACCATGAGTCAGATACCCTGAAATCTAGCATGACAGAGCTCAACGCCCCATGACAGGCACCGTAGCACGCAAACTTTGCAGACATACTAGCGAAGGCCACAGTAGGCGCTAAGTGAGGAACAAGCTGACCAAGATCCTGGGGTTCTGCCACACAGCCCTTAAACCAGGGACTGGAAACTGTTTCCCTAAAGAGCCAGGAGTCAGTATTTTCAGCTTTGCCAACTGATCTTTGCCTCAAGGATGCAACTCTGCCATGGCTGCACGACAGCAACCTTCTGCAGGTGGCCTGTGAAGAGATGGGCATGACTGCACCCCCCATCAAACTTTACTTATGGACATAGAAGTTTCTCAGTGTCATGAAGTGTTAGTTTTTTATTTGTTCAACCTTTAGGAAATGTAAAATCCATTCTTGATTCACGGGCCACAAGAGCAGGCAGGGACAGGCTGTCCCTGGCCGACCTCTGGAATGAGCTTAGAGAAGGAAATAACAGGCTGGGCCAGCACAGCCTCCTCACAGCAGATTCGCTGCAGGAGTGTCCTTCTTAGCAACCACTTCTCATCCTTCACCTTGGCTTCAAGTGCAGTTCAGGTGGAGAAAGAGAGAACAGAACTGGCCTCGGCAACAAGAAGGAAGGGGATGCAGGGTCGAGCAGCTGTGTGGATCGATCACACTCAACATTCACACCAAGCGGAGCACAGGCAGCACCAGCCCGGGGGGCCGAAGTGGAGGCTCTCTGGGGTGCGGAACCACTGGGTGGGCAAGATTCTCTGCCTAAAACTCATATAGAAGATCTACACAGCAGTAGTTACAGAAAACACACACTAAGAAAAAGGCCAAAATAAAAATAGGACACCAAGTTTGGCCAACCGGGTCTCACAACCCAGTAGGTAAAAAAGCCCAGGAGGGCCCACCAGAGGAGCTGGGGGTGGGTTCCTGCCTGCAGGGGGCCTGGGACACCCCATTCCCACAGATGAGGACCCAAGTTTTAGGGAGGAAGCTGTCAGAGTCACCCAGTGAGTTGTTCAGAGCTGGAGCCACAGAGCAGGTGAGGAGTCCTGGCCATGTCCCCGTGTGTGCTGAGAAGCTGGGGTGGGGGCACAACCCCAGGGGCCGATGCAAACAGTGGACCTCGGGCCCTCCTCCTGCCCAGAGGATGCTCAGCTCCCAAGGGACCACCAAGGCCTGGAACCCAGGGACACACCACCTGACCATCATGCCCAGGCCTCCTGGATCAGGCAATGTCCAGTACAGGCAGGCAGTCTGGGCTTGGGGCCAGGACAGGGGTGGATGGTCCTGCTAGGCAGGCCTCCTTCTCCCTACCAGCTGGGCTGGTTGCACTGTAGTTTTGGTTCTGGCAACATATTGCTGCCCACTTTGGCCACACCAGTCCCCGGTTCCCTGGCTAGGCCCAGTGCTGTCCAACCTACATACACAGGCCCCACACACCCGGTGCCCACTAGGCTCTGTCAGCCAGGAGGACCCATGCTCATCCCCTGAAGTTTCTATGGGAGCCTGCGTCCCACAGGGACCCACAGCTCAGGGCCAACCTCCATGTGGGCCTCTTGGTCGTGGTGGTAGGGGCGGGGGGGAGTTGACCTCCAGCCCTCCCATCCTGGCCAGTGTATTTTGTGGGGATCATTCAGTCCTGGGAGCTTCCTGGGGATGCCAGAAGGAAGAGAACAGGGTGGTCATGGCAGCCTCAGCCCCAGGCTCTGGGCCGGAATTTGATAACGACCAATTGAGAGCAACCACTGAATTCGATCCTCTTACAGTTACACGAGAAGTTGGTGAAGAACTGAATGTAGACCATTCTATGGCCATCTGGCATTTAAGCCGATTGGAAAGCTGAAAAATCTTGATATGTGGGTGCCTCATGAGCTGACCAAATATTTTAAAAATCATCCTTTTGAAGTGTCATCTTCTCTTATTCTATGAAACAACAATGAACCATTTCTTGATCAGATTGTGACATGCCACAAAAAGTGGATTTCATACAACAGCCAGCTCACTGGTTGGACTGAGAAGAAGCTCCAAATCACTTCCCGACGTCAAACTTGTACCAAAAAAAGGTCATGGTCACTGTTTGGTGGTGGTCAGCTGCCGGTCTTCTGATCCACTACACTTTTTGAATCCTGGTGAAATCATTACATCTGAGAAGTATGCCACGCCATTCAATGAGATGCACGGAACACTGCAGCCACTGCAGCACCTGGAGCTGGCACTGGTCAACAGGAAGGGCCCAGTTCTCCACAACGCCTGACCACATGTCATACAACCAGGGCTTCAAAAGTTGAATAAACTGGGCTATGAAGTTTTGCCTCATCTGCCATATTCATCTGACCTCTCACCAACCAACTACCACTTCTTTAAGCATCTTGACAACTTTTTGCAGGGAAAACACTTACACATCCAGCAGGATGCAGAAAATGCTTTCCAAGAGTTCATTGAACCCTGAAAGCATGGAATAAACAAGTTTATTTCTCATTGGCAAAAATGTGTTCAATGTAATGGTTTCTTTTTTTTTTTTTTTTTTAAAGACAGTCTCACTCTGTCTCCTAGGCCAGAGTGCAAAGGTGCAATCTCGGCTCACTGTAACCTCTGCCTCCTGGGTTCAAGAGATTCTCCTGCCTCAGCCTCTTGAGTAGCTGGGATTACAGGCACATGCCACCACACCCGGCTACTTTTTATATTTTTAGTAGAGATGGTATTTCACCATGTTGGTCAGGCTGGTCTCAAACTCCTGACCTCCTGATTCACCTGCCGCAGCCTCCCAAAGTGCTGGGATTACAGGCGTAAGCCACTGTGCCCAGTCCATTGTAATGGATTCTATTTTGATTAATAAAGATGTGTTGCAGCCTAGTTATAAAAATTTAAAATTCATGGTCCAAAACCACAATTACTTTGACACCAACCTAATAATAGAAGAACTAAAAGAGGCCTTTACATTAGAGAGCCCATGGATAATAAAATAATAAAGAATATTACAATCTCCATAAGTCACAAACTTGGTAACTTAGACCAACTGGATGAATTAAAAGACACAATCTATTAATACTAAAACATAGGAGAAATAGGTAATCTGAATATATTGATATCTATTTTAAAAATGGAATCAATACCTAATAACCTTACAGAAAACCTATATATTCCAAAAACCTGATATTCTGTCATGTTATTCTAACTGGTGGGATTTGGGGATTTCCATTTTGATAAGAACATAGGTGAGTCGCACACACTTACTTTTAGTGCTCATTGGTCAGGAAACCTATGTCCACTATAGGATACTGCAGAGCGATGCGTTTTGGAGAATTTAGGCAAGATAATATGATTTTCAGAGTTAAAGGAAGACAACCTGTTTTATGTACAGTAATTCCTCATAATATCACAGGGGATACCATATTTAAACTTTGGGGTATCCCCAGGTATAATTCTTATTTGAGCCACATGTGAATTTCAGACACGGAGGCTTCCCAACTTCGGGGGCTTTCAACAGATGAGGAAGCTAATTCACAACCTACTTTGTGGAGGCATAAAATTCAATGAGCACTCACTTAACCTTTTACCTTAAATATTATTTTTGTAAACTTTGCATTTCCAATTAGGTGAAATTTTAAACCTGTTTCAGTTCTTATCCACCCTTTTTTTTTTTTTTTTTCCTGAGACGGAGTCTTGCCCTGTCACTCAGGCTGGAGTGCAGTGGCGTGGTCTTGACTCACTTAAATCTCCGCCTCCCAGGTTCAAGCAATTCTCCTGCCTCAGCCTCCCAAGTAGCTGGGATTACAGGTGCCCACCACCACACCCGGCTAATTTTTTTTTTTGTTTTTGTTTTTGTTTTTTTTTTGAGGCGGAGTCTCACTCTGTCACCCAGGCTGGAGTGCAGTGGCCGGATCTCAGCTCACTGCAAGCTCCGCCTCCCGGGTTCACGCCATTCTCCTGCCTCAGCCTCCCGGGTAGCTGGGACTACAGGCGCCCGCCACCTCGCCTGGCTAGTTTTTTGTATTTTTTAGTAGAGACGGGGTTTCACTGTGTTAGCCAGGATGGTCTCGATCTCCTGACCTCGTGATCCTCCCGTCTCAGCCTCCCAAAGTGCTGGGATTACAGGCTTGAGCCACCACGCCCGGCCTAATTTTTGTATTTTTAGTAGAGATGTGGCTTCCCCATGTTGGTCAGGCTGGTCTTGAACCCCTGACCTTGTGATCTGCCCACCTTGGCCTCCCAGAGGGGTCGGATTACAGGCCTGAGCCACTGTGCTTGGCCTCTCCACTCTTTTTAAATGGAGGGGAGTAAGGGTTGCTTTAAGTTAGGAGGGACTCCTGTGTACCCAACCCATTTGTATAAATTTCTTCCTTCAGAGTTCTTCAAATCAGCATCACCATTGTTAAAGGCCTCCCACATGGTAATAATTGTGCTACAGGGTTTTTCAAACATGAAGTTTATGTTTGTCTGAATTAACTTTCTTCCTGTGGCACAAAGGGGGCATAGGTGTTTTCACCAATTATGAAGCGGGTTCACTGTGCAATGGCTACCAACTTTTCTGAGTACAATGAGACCAAACACATTCATACATAAATTCCATGAAGTGAATTTATTACTTACAAATAGCAAACAAAAGACAACAGAAGCCTAGGATTCAATATGAACCACTACCACGAGATCAGGAAGGCTACCCAGAGCAGATGGATGGAGTTTTGACTGTAAACCCTTCACTTGCACTACAACTGAGGGACCCCAGAAAGCAGCCCACCTTGGGTTTTCTCCCACGATGTGGTTACTGGACACAAGCGTTAAAGACCGTTCTGTTTCGAGCAGGGACTCTAACAGAGCCTGAGCTGTTCTAATGTCACCTGAATATCAGGATATTGCCTTCCCGGCATATCATACAGTTATCTTGAGAATTACCAGTAGGAAAGGGAGGAAAATGGCCCTGCACCCTTAAAACTGAAGGATCAGGATATTTGTTGTGACAGAGGCACAGACAGTAGCAACAGAGTGTTCTTGTGAGCCATCTACTAGTTCTCTTGACCAGAGCATGGCAGCTCACCTCTTTTCTCTTTCCTTTCAATGGAAACTGTTTCAGAATATTTTGACTATTTTGAGTTTCTACATCTACAGAGTTGAGGCACATGATTGCTGGCAGTGTACACTCTCTGCATGGTTACAAGAAAGAGTTCAGGAGCCCATCAAGCCACATTGGAGGAGACCACCTAATCCTCCAGAGAGTGCCACTCCATCTTCCTGGGGTTAGCTCCACATGCAGTAAGGCCATTATGTCTAAGGCCGGCAAGACTTGCAGTCCGAAGATTCGACTTTTGACATGCTGATAAGCAGCAGTGATAAGAAAAGCCCACACACTGGCTAGGAATTTTTCAATGCAAGCAGCTGAGATGCTTCTTCATATGCTTCGGTAGGGGCTAATATCAAACTCTTTCTTCCCATTTTCTTTACTCATTAGTGCCTGAACCATGAGGCACCATAGATGTACACTTCATCAGGAGGGTGTAGGGGACAGTGGCAAGGGGAACAGCAGCACAAGAAACAAACAAGGCCACTACTTCTGCCTACATAATAACTATTGTCTTGGAGTGTACAATAATTAATTATGTTCAATGGCTGCCCTCAGCATACAGGGATGGTGACCAGTGTAGATGCAGGGACTACAGAGATACAGCCTGATTCTTGCTAATTAGGACTTAAGTGTTGGCTTATGTGCTGCGCTTCTGTGCATTAATAAGCCAGGGCCTCCAAACTGCCTGCTAAGCACAGGCCAAATGTCATGCTGGGGTGCAATTAAACATTCATGTGTAGGAGATGAGAGCATTTTAGTGTGGGAGAAGATGACAACACCTGAAGACCACAAAACACTGTGCAGAACAAAGGGAAGGCCCATCGTCAACTCACGGTTCTGACTCAGGTGACTGCTGATGTGTTACGGAACCATCAGCAGACAGCAGGTAGGTCAAGTTGAGCAGGTGTCCTGCATGAGGGCTGGTCCATTCCATTTGTGTTGTCAATTGTTTCAATAACGTCTCATGCACCCCACTGGTGAGGAAGGAATTCGCACCCTACATTTACTGGCACCGTTAAACACCGTTAAACATAACATCTATTACTAAACAGATAAACCAAACATCAGTTATTAATTACATATAGCAGAAAGGTGTAAGTTCCCACAGGCCCAAACAGGGATTAACTTGGGAGCAGAGAGTGGTGTAGCATTAAAAAAGTAAGGATGTTCTTTTTTTTTTTTTTTTTTTTTTTTTTTTTTTTTTTTTTTTGGAGACATAATCTCACTCTGTCACCCTTGCTGGAGCACAGTGGTGTGATCTCGGCTCACTGCAAGCTCTGTCTCCCGGGTTCATGCCCTTCTCCTGCCTCAGCCTCGCTAGAAGCTGGGACTACAGGCACCCACCACCACGCACGGCTAATTTTTTGTATTTTTAGTAGAGATGGGGTTTCACCGTGTTAGCCAGGATGGTCTCGATCTCCTGACCTCGTGATTCACCCGCCTCGGTCTCCCTAAGTGCTGGGATTACTGGCGTGAGCCACCGCACCAGGCCGAAGATGTTCCTTTGTTCCTACAGGAGTATGTGATTGGTTTATCTGTTGGCTGGTAGGGAATTGAATCATGAGACACTGACTCATAAGACTGTAATATTCTAAAATACAATATATAAACTATCATACCATAATGGTGTAATACGATCTTCTACAATACCAAAGACATCGATGAAAAGCCCAATGTTATATGTGACTGAGAGACTGAATGCTTCCTCCCTCAGATTGGTTACAACGTATCGTCCTATGACAGTCCTCTCTCCTTCATTCAAAGTGAACGATCCAAATAACAGACAGAAATAATAAAGAATAAAGGGCAACAGATGCAAAGAACTCACGAGATGATACTCTATGGTAAACTTTATGTACTTAGGAATTAATACCAACTCAGTATTAGCAAAAAACAAACATCTTTACATCAAGAGTAGTTTTTCCTTTAATGAAGAAAGGTGAAATGTGTATAATGGACAAGGGATAATCAAAATTTGCCAAATGAGGCTAGTAAGACTATCCCGACAATTCACAATCATTATTCACTGGTCCATTTATCACAAGGCAATACATACAAATGAAACTTACCTGGCCGGGAGTGGTGGCTCATGCCTGTAATCCCAGCACATTGGGAGGCCAAGCCGGGCAAATCATGAGGTCGGGAGTTCAAGACCAGCCTAGCCAACATGGCGAAACCCTGTCTCTACTAAAAATACAAAGAATTAGCTGGACGTAGTGGTGTGCGCTTGTAGTCCCAGGTACTCGGGAGGCTGAGGCAGGAGAATCGCTTAAACCCAGGAGGTGGAGGTTGCAGTGAGCCGAGATCACACCACTGCACTCCAGCCTGGGCAACAGAGTGAGACTCCATCTCAAAAAAAGATAATAATGAAATAAAAAAATTAAACTTACCTGCATATTAGAAAAACATCAAAATTCAACCATGAATCCAGCACATTATCAAATCAATAGACAAGAATTCTACCAACAAACAGTATCATTATCTATGAAACTCAAGTACTACTGCTTAAAGAGCATTTACAGAACTCTCACCTCAAGCTTTCCCTGCAAAACAAGGTGAAATGCATTCTCAAGACTCTTTAAGAATGAGCCACTGATAAAAACAATATACTTGTAACTTGTGTAATATTTCATACGTTTTTTTCAAACACTGCACAATAATTAATTTGCATCAGGCTTTCCAAATTAGAAAAGCTTCACTTATAGAACTTCTTTCCAGTGGGAGTTTTCACATGACTTTTCAAGTAAATGTGAAAACTGAAAATATTCTTGCAGTTTCTAAACTATTAGAGTCTTAATCCTGTGTACGTTCTTGTATTTACAAGGTCCAGCCAGCTACAGTGTGCATTTTCATATGTCCTTGAGTGGGGATGAGAGAAATGAAACGTTCCCACATTCTGGACATTCATAGGGTTTTTCTCAGGACTGAGCTGATGTCTTCAAAGGGAACTAACACAACTGAAGGCCTTACCACAAATTTAAATTCAAAAGGCTTTTCTCCACTCCGAGTCCTCCCAAATCTTCAAAAACAGGAAAATCTGAAGGTTTGACCACATTTCCTACATTCTTAAGGTTTCTCTGCAGTGTGAGCCTTTTCATGTTTATGAGGGAATGAGAAAGTGTAAATGTTTTACCACATTTCTTACATTCAAGGGGCTTTATTTATTTATTTATTTATTTTGAGATGGAGTCTCACTCTGTCGCCAGGCTGGAGTGCAGTGGCACAATCTTGGCTCACTGAAACCTCTGCCTCCTGGGTTCAAGTGATTCTCCTGCCTCAGCCTCCTGAGTAGCTGGGATTACAACCATATGCTGCCACACCCAGCTAATTTTTGTATTTTTAGTAGAGATGAGATTTCATCATGTTGGCCAGGATGGTCTCGATCTCCTGACCTCGTGATCTGCATGCACAGGGCTTTCCCCCAACCCCCCGTTGGTTTTTATGTCCTTGAAAAAGAACTAAGACAACTGAAATGTGCCACCATGCACAGCTAATTATTTTTATTTATTTGTTTTGAGACGGAGTCTTGCTCTGTTGCCCAGGCTGGAGTGCACTGGTGCGATCTAGGCTCACTGCAAGCTCCGCCTCCCGGGTTCACCCCATTCTCCTGTCTCAGCCTCCCTAGTAGCTGGCGTGAGCCACCGTGCCCGGCATTATTTTATTTTTTGTAGAGACGGGGTTTCACCATGAGGCCCAGGTTGTTTCACATTGTTTTAATCCAGGCTGGTTATAAACTCCTGGGCTCAAGCAATACACACTCCTTGGCCTCCCAAAGTGCTGGGATTATAGGCTGAGTCACTACACCCAGCCTCTATATCATGACTTCTTTCATGGCGAGTAAGGTGACTGGAATGAATGTAGGCTTTACCGCATCTCTTACATTCATAGAGTTTTTCTCCAGTACGAATTCTTCCGTGGAGGTGAAGGGAACTGAGGCGACTGAAGGCTTGGTCACATTGTTTACATTCATAGGCTTTCTCTCCAGTATGAGTACTTCTATGGTTACAAAGGGAACTCAAACCACTAAAGGCTTTGCCACATTGTTTACATTCATAGGGTCTCTCTCCAGTATGAATGCCTCCATAGTAACCAAGGGAAGTGGAACAGCTGAAGGCTTTATCACATTTGGTACATGGATAGGGTCTTTCTCCAGTGTGAGTCCTTTCATGAGTCTTAAAAGAACAAGAAAATCGGAATGTTTTTCCACATTCCTTATTTTCATAGGGTTTCTCTCCAGTGTGAGTTCGTTCATGTATTAGACAAAACCGGAAACAGTGAACGCTTTACCACATTGCTTACATTTGTAGGGTTTTTGTCCTGTGTGAGTTCTCTGATGTCTTTCAAATGAATTGAGAAAATAAAAAGCTTTTCCACATATCGTACACGTATAACTGGATTTCCACTGTCCGATATCATGTGTCTTCTAACACCTGGAACAGAAACCAAGAATTTGCCACACTGTTCACATTTATATTGCTTCTCTCCATATGGTTTGTATCCTGAGTGAGCTAGGATGTGCCTATTAAGGAGGGAATGATGTACAAAGACTTTTCCACAAATACTGCATTCACATTGTTTCAATTTAGGAGAAATGCTCTCATTCAGATCAAGCTTTTGTATTTGGCTGACAACTGTCCATACTGACTACCGTCTTTGCTTTCACACAGTCTCTGTATCATTTGATTTCTGTAAAAAAAAAAAAAAAAAAAAAAAAAAAAAAAAAAAAAATTGACAAGCACATTATTATTGCTTGGTTTAATAACTTTCTACTTATTAAGAGGTCTTTGACTTACACTGCTACCAATACCAAGGGAAATGCTTTTTTTTTTTTTTTTTGCCATGACTGAATTATTTGAAAGTAAATGGGTTACTACTAAAAACACCGCTACCACCTGCATGGCTATGACCAAATTAGTAACATTCATGTACACAATTTTGTAGTACTATTTTCAAGTAAACTGTTTTCCAAACACTGACTGCTACACTGAAGCACATTACATTTTGGGTGAATTTTTTCTAAAAAGAAATAACTTTCAAGTGACTCTTATTTGTTTTGATCGCTTGTTTTTAAGTTCATGACAAGCTAAGATTCCTTCAGAGGACTTTATTTCCTCTTCTCAGTGCAAATTATCTTAACTCTTTCCCAGATTTTTCAAAGTGATCTTCAATACTCTGGTCTTTCCATTTGTTTCCTAAAATGCAGACCCACAAAATTATCACAAATTATTACAAACTATAGAAACATTACTAGATTTAATGTTTATTGTACACAGTGCCATGCCTGATTTCTTCACCAAATCATTCCCTTGCCCCATTCCAAATCATAAATAGCACTGATGATAGGGAAATAGTTCTGTAATTAAGTGAAATGTTTTGTCATTCTCACCTACAGAAGCCAGGTTCCTGCAGGTTTCCTGCATCACTTCTCTGCAGAGATTCTTCTGAGAAGGATCTAGCAAAGCCCATTCCTCCTGGGTAAAGTTCACAGCCACATCCTCAAAAGCTGCGGAGTCCTAGAACATTCCACACATGTAGATAGATGGATGGGTGAGACTGACAGCACTGGGAATCTGTACTCAATCCATAAGCTGTTTACATGATTCTAAAATTTCCAAGCATTTATTCTGTGCCTTGATTGTCACAACTCTTACTCTGTTCACACATACTCCCTCCCACACAGCAGTACTAATGCTAGAATTGGACTATTCAAAAAGGCAACAGCAAAGTAGAAACACCCATCTTATTAGAGAATCCAGGGAGTAAGATGTGCTGCTAGGAGTTACCTTTTAACTTCACTTTGTACATTTCTAGTATCTGTCATAATAAAGTCCTACCTGATGTGCATAAGGGAGTTAATATTATCAGTCCTGAGACTACTTATTCTTAAAAACGCCTGCTCGCAAAGTTCCATCTTTGTTTGTATTAGTAACTTACATTTTGAAAGGGATTCCACCAACCCAAGTAATAAGAATGACTCACTGCATCTAAATGGCTTATGCAATATATTTGCCAAAACTTTTTCTGCTGAAGGTGTATTATTTTGTGTCACTGCAGTGGTTCTTAGGGAACCAGACACCAAGACACTGTCTGAACACTAAGTGTTCAATGAGTTTCCCTGGTAGACAATATTTTACACGTGCTGTCACTTGTTAACTGGGGAGTTGAGCCCATTCCATGTGATTACACCAAGACAGAGTAGGCTCATTAAATTTAATTGAGTAGTAAATAAAACCAATAATTGATATTTGACAATACTAATAGAACAATTTAAAAAATTTCTATTGCACAATGTCAAGGCAGAAAGGAATAAGAGGAAATACGACACATGTTTTTTAAAATGACATTAATGTCATCACTTCCAGTTGCTATTCCTATGAAATCACATAAATTCCCAACTCAGGTTGTTTTTAGGCAAGGAAAACTATTTTTTTCATAAGTAGTAAAAATGACAAATGTCTAATGATTTTTAGTCATCTAAAAAAAAGAGTGATGGCTTGTCTAACATACTTCTAAGATTTTCAAACGAAAATATTCAGGACAGCACAGTATTAGCAGAGAGATGAGCAAGCAGACCAAGGGAAAAAAAAGTGTTAATGACCCAGCATTTATATGGAAAGTTGAGGAATGATAGAGTAGGCACTGTAGAATAGAAAAAGAAATCACATGCACTTCAAAATATGAGGCAAACCAGGCTGGCATCTACTTGGGAAAATGCATTGCATTCTTCTCTATTCCGTGAGCCATAATCAACTTATTATCCATTCGAATATGAAAGATAAAACCAGAACACTTTCAGAAGTTACAGGAAGATTTTTTTAAATGAAGGATTAGGCAGAATTTCTTTTATGTAAGAAAACAGCGATAAAGGAACAGACAAACTCAAACATATTAAAATTTAGGGAATAAAAAGAAAATACAATGGGCAGGGCATGGTGGCTCATGCCTATAATCCCAGCAGCTTGGGAGGCTGAGGAGGGCGATCACCTGAGGTCAGGAGGTTGAGATCAGCCTGGCCAACATATCAAAACCCCGTCTCTTTGTTGTTTGTTTGTTTATTTGTTTGTTTTTTGAGACGGAGTCTCCCATTGTCGCTTGGGCTGGGGTGCAATGGCAACATCTTGGCTCACTGCAACCTCCACCTCCCGGGTTCAAGCAATTCTCTTGCCTCAGCCTCCCGAGTAGCTGGGATTACAGGTGCCTGCCACCAGGCTCAGCGAATTTTTTTGTATATTTTGTAGAGACAGGGTTTCATCATGTTGGTCAGGCTACTCTGGAACTCCTGACCTGATGATCGGCCCACCTTGGCCTCTCAAAGGGCTGGGATTACAGACCTGAGCCACTGTGTCAGGCCTAAAAACCCGTGTTTACTGAAAATACAAAAATTAGCTGGGTGTGGTAGTGGGTGCCTATAATCCCAGATACTCGGGAGGCTGACACAGGAGAATCACTTGAACCCGGGAGGCGGAGGTTGCAGTAAGCGGAGATGGCGCCACTGCACTTCAGCCGGGCTACAGAGCAAGACAGTGTCTCCAAAAAAAAAAAAAAAAAAAAAAAACCTTCGAATATCCAGATAAGAGGATACAAATGTGTCCACTGTCATAAATTCTTCACCATGCTACAAGAAGGAAACTGACATTTTGGTGAATCTTTGTAAATCATCAATTTATCTATCACACTTTTATTTCACCAGTAACATTGACAAAGCTAAGTCCTACAATTCCATTTGAAATTACCCTTAAAAAGAACAGACCTTTAAAACTTACTACACTCACTCTGGGGAAGAAATAAATATGAATTTTTAGCAAATAAAATACACCATTTTACCTTGCCTTTTTGTAAATAGTATGTTTATCTTTCAAGTTGTACTGAGAAAATGTATCTTACAGTCAATGAAAAACTGAAACACAAATAAGAGGACAAGCCTATTCAAGGTAACAAACTCAGGGAGAGGCAGTGCTGACTCCAACACAGACCTTTGTAAGTGTCACAGCAGGCCATTCTATCCCTCGGGACACCCATCCTGTTCAGTAAAGTGCTCAGTGATCACGTAGGAGGCACTGGCACTGCTCTTTGTCCTCCTGTGCGCCTTCAGTGCATTTTAATGTTCAGGTTGTTGCACATCCTCTCTGGGGTGGGTTTTCCTTGTCCTTTGGGACAGTTTTTCTCTCTTCACAAGTCTGAGACAATCTAGAGCGCAGAAACCATTTCTGCCTTTTCCTCTCAATATCACCATCCCATTGGCAGACCATCAATGTGTCTCCGAGGAATAAAAACTCCGGCTGGAGGAACAGTTTTCATGACCTAGTTTTAATCACATTATGTTGTATTGTCCATTCATTTTAATGTCCTAAAATTTTAATAACCCTAAGGGGTCACCATTTTAGATGAAACTATACCAGGAGATTCCTCTAAGGCCAAGAGCATCCAGCTACTCCCCTGAGAGACACTACCCCCTACCTCAGGCTGTCCTTGGCGATGAGATGACCCCGGGCTGATACTCACTAGACCCTCCAAAAGACACCCATAGTGGGTATCCTGGGTCATTCCCAAACAGTTCTAAAATGCCAGGAGTAGGAAAAGACAGGAGGGTGGCTGAGGACACAGCATCCTGTAAAGTTTTCATGGGGGGACCTCAACCTAAAGACATTTTGGTAATATGCACACTTGGGAAAGACGAAAAGAAGAGAGGCACAAGATTATTTTTTATAGTAGAGTGTCAGATGATTTATTCTCCGCTTTCCTCTCATGTAAAATGTTTGGAAACAGAAAAATATTTTGGCCAATGTGGCTCACGCCTGTATTCCCAGCGCTTTAGGAGGCCGAAGTGGGCGATCAGTTAAGATCAGGAGTTCAAAACTAACCTAACCAACATGGCAAAACCCTGTCTCTACGAAAAATACAAAAATTAGTTGGACGTGGTGGTGGGCTCTTATATGCCCAGCAACTTGGGAGGCTGAGGCAGGAGAATTGCTTGAACCTGGGAGTCAGAGGCTGCAGTGAGCTGAGACTGTGCCATTACACTCCTGCCTAGCGACAGGATGAGACTCCGTCTCAACAACGACAACAACAACAACAAAATATATATATATATAAACACATTTAAAATTACTACATGTAGATATTTGAAGTCATGGGACTGACTGTAGGTAGAAACAAGAGAAGGCAAGGAAAGTTTTTATATTTATATTTATATATAATTATATAAAATTAATATACATAATTATAATATATAAATATACCATATAGGCTGTGCACAGTGGCTTACACCTGTAATCCCAGCAATTTGGGAGGCCGAGGTGGGCAGATCACCTGAGGTCAGGACTTCGAGACTAGCCTGACCAACATGGAGAAATCCCATCTCTACTAAAGATACAAAAATTAGCCAGATGTGGTGGTGCGTGTCTTTAATCCCAGCTACTCAGGAGACTGAAGCAGGAAAATCACTTGAACCTGGGAAGTGGAGGTTGCGGTGAGCCCAGATTGCATCATTGCACTCCAGCCTGGGTGACAAGGGTTAAACTCCATCTCAAAATAAATCAATCAATAAATAAAACAAGAAATATATATTTATGTCTAAATATATAATTATAATACATAAATGTGTATATACATACATTTATTATAAATTTATTAATATATGAAATATATTTATTTCTGAGACAGGGTCTGGCTCTGTCACCCAGGCTGGAGTGCAGTGGCACTATCATAGCTCATTGGAGCCTTGAACAGATGGCTCAAGCGATCCTCCCACCTCAGCCTCCTGAGTGGTTAGGATTGCATGCACACAACACCATGCGTAGCTAATTTTAAAATTTTTTGTAGAGACAGGGTCTTCCTTTTTTGCCTAAGCTGGTCTTGAAATCCTGGGCTCAAGTGATCTTCCTGCCTCAGGCTTCCAATGTGTTAGACGTGGGCCACTGCATCTGGTCTAACGCATTTTTTAATTTGGGAGTTTATGTTATTTAAGATTTTGAAGTACTGAATGTGTTGAACAACCAACTTGCAGAATTCCCGAACAATGGACGGTCAGCTCTCATGTCCTGGTTCAAATCGTCCCAGCACACCAAGGCTAGAAACCTTTCGGCCAACTTCCACTTATATCTCCTGGGGCGGGACAATGTCACTTGGCCAATCCCCACTAAGAGGGACTCTAGAAAGGCAAGAAACTATTCTGTTCTCTATAATGGAACGTGACCAGGGAGGAGGCAGTTGGGAGGGCCAGCTGGGCCCTCCAACCAGCAGCGTCCACCATCGACCCACTGCCCTAGAACTACACCGTGCTGGGCATTTGGGGCACTGTTATGAGCAAGAGTTCCCATTTTTCTTCTCATGGGACCTTCATGCTAGTGGCAAGAGATAATTTTTTTTTTTTTTTTTTTTTTGAGACAGAGTTTTGTTCTTGTCACTTAGGCTGGAGTGCAATGGTGTCATCTCGGCTCACTGCAACCTCTGCCTCCTGGATTCAAGCAATTCTCCTGCCTCAGCCTTCCGAGTAGCTGGGATTACCGGATTGCACCACCACGTCTAGCTAATGTTTGTATTTTTAGTAGAGATGGGGTTTCACCATGTTGGCCAGGCTGGTCTGGAACTCCTGAGCCACTGCACCCAGTCAAGAGGGAGATTTTCAATCAATAAGTAGAATTGTGATGAATGCCAGAAAGAAGAATGTGTGTGATCAGGAGGGGACTTAAGTTATTGTCTCATATTTTAACACTTTCACAGGCAATAACTAAATACTTAGAAGCTTAAAACAACACACATCTTTAAGCCAATTTTGGCAAGCTAGGAGTTGAGCACATTTTAGCGGGTCCTGTGCTTGGGATCTCACGCTAAGCAGCTGGGATGCATCCTCATCTGAGGCTCCACCAGGGCAGAATCCATTTCCAGGTCCGTTGAGGTTTTTGGCAGAATTCATTTCCTCGGACCCGCTTGGCAAGGGCCCAGCTTTTTGCTTCCTTGCCTACGGAGCCCCTCCAAAGGTATTTTCTCAGCACAGCATCTACCTCCTGCAGCGCCTGCAGGTGGAACTTTTCTCTCTAGTGTGTGCAGGTGATGCGCCGTGACAGTGACATCCCATTGCTTTTGCCAGGCTCTATGGGTTAGAAGCCAGTCACCGGTTTTGCTCGTACCCAAGGTCAGGAAGACTATGCAAGGGCGTAGGTCATTGAGGGATCATAGGGTGTGGCTGCCACCACTGAACTTGGTGAGACTTTAAGGGTTGGTAGGAGCTGGCCAGGTACAGGGGTGAGGGTGTGTCAGGCAGGGGTGAGGGCATGGAGGGGGATGCAGTGGCCTGCACCCTGGAATGTCCTTTCACTCCCTGAGGTTTTGTTCTCCTGATCCCTGAGTACATCCCAGAACACGGTGGGGCCCTAGCAGGGGAGAGGTAGGGAAGCATGTGTTGTTCATCCGGGGACCTTGTTAGGCAAATCAGATTAGGGGCCAGGCTTTCAGTGGTGGGTGCGAGTGTGGGAGTGATGAGTGTGCGGGTGTGTGTGGGAAGAACGATGGGGATGGGGTCAGCCCCAGCCACCATGAAGACCTTAACTGTGCATCCACCATCCCAGCAACCTCCCTGAGTGAGTGTCTTTAGGGTGCTGGTCTTGTTTTACACGTGGAAGTGAATCAGAGTGGGACACTGCCTTGCCTTAGAGAGGTCACACTTCTTCTCCTTCTCCTCCTCGTCCTCCTCCTCCCCCTCCTCCTCCTCTTCCTCCTCCTCCTCCTCCTCCTCCTCCTCCTCCTCCTCCTCCTCCTCCTCCTCCTCCTCCTCCTCCTCCTCCTTCTTCTTCTTCTTCTTCTTCTTCTTCTTCTTCTTCTTCTTCTTCTTCTTCTTTTTTAAATTTGTGACAGAGTCTCACTCTGTTACCCAGGCTGGAGTTCAGTGGTGTGACCTTGGCTCACTGCAACGTCTGCCTCCCAGATTCAAGCAATTTTCCTGCCTCAGCCTCCTGGGTAGGGTAGCTGGGATGATAGGCACGCATTACCATGTCTGGCTAATTGTTGTATTTTAGTTTCACCATATTGGCTTGGCTGGTCCCAGTCTCCTGGCCTCAAGCGATCTGCCCGCCTCAGCCTCCCAAAGTGCTGTGACTACAGGTGTAAGCCACCACACCAGGCGAGAGGTCACACTTCATGCCAAGTGGGTGGCAGCCACTCAGACAGCACCGTAGCTGGTGCTGGGAGTGAGAGGTGCTCAGCGTCCTAGGAAGGCAGAGGGCTGCATGAGATGTTGGGGGAGGAAGGACTGGAGGAGGATTTGAGATTTTCACCTGAGCAACTGGGTGGATGGAGGGGCTGTTTACAGAGAATCACAAGAATGTGGATGAGCAGGTTAGGGCACTAATAAACCACTCTGTTTTGGTCCACGGAAAATTTGAGATGCTTCCCTCTGTCCAGCTGGGGCTTTGGGAAAGGTCAGGGTTGGCATCTGACTGGGATGGATGTTTGGCAGGGAGCAGAGTATGTGGATGGTTTGTGAAGCCCGGAAGGGCATGAGATTTCCTGTAGCAGCGTCCACTGCAAATGGAAGGACATTTGGCCTGAGCCCAGACATATACAAGTTGGGCAGAGAAGGGGGTGGGTTCTTGGTACCCACAGAGGAAGCAGCTATGGAAGTACAGGAAAACCAAGGGTGTGGGGGCACATGATGCAGGAAGCTCAAATAAGATGAGGAAAGAGGTTTTAAAGACGATCAGGGCTGGAGACAGTGGTTCATGCCTGTAATCCTAAGACTTTGGGAGGCTGAGATGAGAGGATAGCTTGAGGCCAGGAGTTTGAGACCACCCTGGGCAATATAAGGAGACCCCATTTCTATAAATAAATAAATACCATTGGTACTTGGCATTTCAGGCGGGGAACAGCAAACACATGAAAGCTCTGAGGCAGGAAAGGGTAGTGATTAGTGCTCGCTCCTGGTTCCTTTATCAGACCTTAAAGAGATGCAGAGACATTTCAGGTACTCCTTGGCCGAGCTCCTTCAGGGAAAGCCTAAGTTCGCTTCTACTTCCCATCTATTAATTTTTTTTTTTTTTTTTTTTTTTTTTGGAGACAGTCTCACTCTGTCGCCCAGGCTGGAGCGCATGCAGTGGCACCATCTCAGCTCACTGCAACCTCCACCTCCCGGGTTCAAACGATTCTCCTGCCTCAGCCTTCCCAGTAGCTGGGACCACAGGTACGCGCCACCACGATCGGCTAAGTTTTTGTATTTTTGGCAGAAATGGGGTTTCATCTTGTTGGCCAGGCTGGTTTCGAACTCCTGGCCTCAAGTGATCCACCTGCCTCGGCCCCACAAAGTGCTGGGATTACAGGCGGGAGCCACCGCGCCCTGCCCTACTTCACTCCTACTTCACTCCTAACGCCCACCATACGTGCTTTCTAATGTTTGCTGAATGACAAGGTGAACGAGTGAATGGGACTACGTGACTTCGGGCAGCAGGCAATCGTATTTCTTGGACCTCAGTTTCACTTTTTGTAAAGCAAGCCTATCTCTCGCTCTCTGCCCTAAAAGCCTGAGTTCTAGGCTTGAGATGAGCGCGTCCTGTAGAGCAGACTCCAGGTGGACGTTGAGCTGGGTCTCTAGGAGGCCAGCTCTTGGGTCCGGTCCTCCCGCGATATCCGGCACGCCCAGTCCCAGCGCCGCCCCGCCCAACCTCCCTTTGTTCCCCCAGGCCCCGCCCTCTCCGCGCGGATCGCTCCCCATTGGCCGGGGGACGGGCCCTGGGCACCCGGCTCCGCTGGGGGCGGGGCGGCGGGCGGCGGGCGGGGCCGTGTGCACCTGCACGGTGTGTGTCCCGGCCGCAGCCCCGCGCCAGCTGCAGCTCCTTGATCTGAGCCGGATCCTGAGCGGGGAACACGGGCTGAAGCGGCGGGGGCGGCCCCGCACCGGGGCTCTATTGTTGAGGCTGCCGCGGCTCTGTGGGCTGCTCAGCTGCGCTCCAGTCGGCCCAGGCGCCGCGGCGAGGAACGAGCGCTGCGAGGCGGCTGCCTGAGGTGAGATGGCGCGACGGGCGACGGGGTCTCCTGACCGGGTTGGGGTCTCTGCCCCGGGCGTGGCGGCTCCGAGCTCGGCTCCTCAGGGTCCGAGGTCGGGATCCGGGGTCCTTGCGCCTGGGCTGTGTCTTGGCCTCGGGTGGCACCGGGGGCTTCGCTCCTGCTGCGATACCGCGTGGGCCCGCGCGGGGGTGCCGGTCGCCCTGCGGGTGGGGGCAGGTCCCCATTGCTCCCCGGCTCCCCGCATCTGCCGCGGAGGGGACTGCATGGACCCGGGCGCTGGCTTCTGCCCGCTCCCCCGCTGCGTGGCTGGTCCCCGCGTGCGGCAGAGGGAGCCCTGCGAGGACCCACTCGTGGGGCGGGGTCCGGGTCACCGCGAGTGGGAGACTCCGCCGTCCTCCCCGCCCTCTCTCGCAGCGAGACCGCTTCGCTAGACTCACCGAGGGGACTGAGCGGACCCTCCGACTAGGGAGTCCGTGACTCTGGGTGGGGCCTCTTTCCCGACGCCGCATGACGGCTTCCTGAGTGTTTTGTCACCTATATAGGTGGCTGCGTGGACCCGCTCACGTGAGTACTGGCCGCCCTGTTAGTGGGGCTGTGCGCCGCCCCGTGGCTCTTCTGGGTCGACCCCGCCTGGGACGCGCGTGTATGGGGGTCCGTGCGCGGGGAGCGCGGTTGGTGGGGGCGCACTGCCCCTGCCGCATGGTTTATCCTCTCACTTGCCCGGCGGGAGGAAGCGAGAGGCGCGGGCCGGGAGTTGTCGCGCAGCGGCCGCACCGACCTCTGCCCTGGCCAGCGGGTCCCGGGGGGCGAGGGGCTGTCACCGCACGTCCCACCGCCGCACTTCCTCCTCTGGCCCCGAACTGGGCTCTGATTGGAGGGAGCAGGGCCCTTCTGCCCCGCGCTTCTTGATTTCTTCCGTTAGTAATGGGAAGAAAAAAAATCTGGAAAGCCAGATTGAACTTTGTAGCTCTCAGCGCTTGGAGAGTGGAAGAAACTCTCCCAAGAATTTGGCCGGCTGGAAAATGCGTTTCAAGCAGGAGCATCCACACCCACGGAAGGAGGCCAAGACAGTTACAGTTAGAGGT